>NC_135974.1:3759743-3843005 GCF_053455715.1 Rhinoraja longicauda
TCACCACTTGTACACCCACTCTAAGCCCATTTCCATGCAAATTCGTTTTTAATAGTTCACTACATTTTGTTTCTTTAGCCGTGGGAGGTTGAGGTGAGACTGGATCAAAGTATATAAAGTTACGAGAGGTTAGACAGCCAGAACCTTTTCCTGAGGGTGGAAATGTTACAGGGCCAATGTTTAAAGTGAGAGGGGAAAGTTTAAAGGAGATGTGCGTAAGATGTTTTTGTTTATTCAGAGTGGAGGGTCCTGGAACATGTGCCAGGGATGGTGGGTGGGGAGGTGGACACGATGCAGGCATTTAAGAGGCTTTCAGATATGCACATGGATATGCAGGTAATGGAGGGAGATGGATCGAATGAAGGCCGAGAAGATCACATCTTGGCATCATGTCTGGAACACAAACTGTGGGCCGAAGGGCTGTTTAGTTTAGTTTAGAGATACAGCGCGGAAACAGGCCCTTTTGGCCCACCGGGTCCGCGCCGACCAGCGATCCCAGCAAACTAACACTATCCTACACCCACTAGGGACAATTTTTACATTTACCAAGCCAATTAACCTATAAACCTGCACGTCTTTGGAGTGTGGGAAGAAACCAAAGATTTTGGCTTTTGGCGGCATTTGGCAGCGCTGCCCTAGCAGCTGCGGCTCACCTGCGGTCCGTTTGTCTTTGTGTTTTTTGTTGTTTTTTGTCTTAATTGTAGTGTTTAGATGTGATGTAGTGTTTTTTGTGGTTGTGTGTTATGTGTGTAGGGGGGAGGGAACTGTAAAACTGTCTCTTCTGAACGGAGACCCGACCTTTGTTTCTGAGCCGTCTCCGTTCCCGCTGCGGCCTACCATCGGCCAAACTCCTGGAGCTGGCGGCCTCCAGCTGGGACCACCTGGGCTCTGGTTGGCAGAGCCCACCGACCGGACTTACCATCTGCGGAGCTGGCTGCCTTCGGAGGCTTCGGCCGCGTGGACGTTGGAGGCCCGCAGCCCCCTGGGTGGGGGCCGACATCGGGAGCTCCGGCAGCTTTGACCAAAGCCTGTCCCGCTGAGTTACCCCAGCGTTTTGTGTCCCCTTTGTCCTGTTGGAAGACACTACCACTATTGTTTCAGGGCGCAGTGTGCTTGATCAGAGGGGCTGACCACCATAGTTACACTCCTCACTCTCTTTACAATGCAAGCTTCAAAAGATGAAGTGGTGAATGGTGGAATCATACACCAGGTTATTCATAATCATAATCATATACCAGGTTATTCGGCCCAACCTATCTACATCAATCAATGCCCCCCCCACCTTTACATATTGAGCCATATCCCAATGTTTGGTCTAGAGCCACAATGCTTAGGCAAATTAAATGTTCAACCAGACACTTCTTTTTTAGTTTAGTTTAGAGATACAGCGCAGAAACAGGCCCTTTCGGCCCACCGGGTCCGCGCCGCCCAGCGATCCCCGCACATTAACACTATCCTACACCCGCTGGGGACAATTTTTACATTTACCAAGCCAATTAACCTACAAACCTGTACGTCTTTGGAGTGTGGGAGGAAACCGAAGATCTCGGAGAAAACCCACGCAGGTCACGGGGAGAACGTACAAACTCCGTACAGACGGCGCCCGTCGTCAGGATCGAACCCGGGTCTCTGGCGCTGCATTCGCTGTAAGGCAGCAACTCTACCGTGCCACCCTTAAATGATAGACACAAAATGCTGGAGTAACTCAGCGGGCCAAGCAGCATCTCTCGATAGAAGGAATGGGATGCTGCCTGTCCCGCTGAGTTACCCCAGCGTTTTAGACAATAGACAATAGGTGCAGGAGGAGGCCATTCAGCCCTTCGACCCAGCACCGCCATTCAATGTGATCATGGCTGATCATTCTCAATCAGTACCCCGTTCCTGCCTTCTCCCCATACCCCCTGACTCCGTTATCCTTAAGAGCTCTATCTAGCTCTCTCTTGAATGCATTCAGAGAATTGGCCTCCACTGCCTTCTGAGGCAGAGAATTCCACAGATTCACAACTCTCTGACTGAAAAAGTTTTTCCTCATCTCAGTTCTAAATGGCCTACCCCTTATTCTTAAACTGTGGCCCCTTGTTCTGGACTCTCCCATCATTGGGAACATGTTTCCTGCCTCTAACGTGTCCAACCCCTTAATAATCTTATACGTTTCGATAAGATCTCCTCTCATCCTTCTAAATTCCAGTGTATACAAGTTTTGTGTCTATCTAGGGCATTAACCAGCATCTGCTGTTCCTTCCTACACGGGCTTCTTCAATGATGTGAGTGGAGCAGCTTCAACCACTCTCTCGGGCATCGCATTCAGGTGTTCTTCAATCTCTGGAGGACGAACGTCCCACTCAGATCCCCTGCACAACCCATCCTCCTGACCCTAAACCTGTGTGACTGTGGCCAGCAGCCCACTTGAACCATTCCAGTGATGAAATGTTGAGCCAGCCTAGACTGTAAATTCCTCCAAGGCAAAACCACCCCAGGTTAGGGCACGAAATGGAACGGCCACGCGGAGTTGGTGTTTGAAGTAGCGGGCGATTTATTAAACTGGTGCTTGCGTGTCCGGAGGCCAGGCAAAGCTGACCCGTCGAGTGTGACTTTGGTACATGTTTCATATTCTCAGATGACAAGATTTCTCAGAAACTCGATTAGCACTAACACGAGCTCTTAATTACAGAATGGAAATCAGAAACACTTTATTAGGTCACAAACAGAATTAAATTAAACGAGTATGAAGTCACAGTTGATCCAAATGTGTAGGAAGGAACTACAGATGCCGGTTTAAACCAAAGATGGACACGAAAAGCTGGAGCAACTCAGCGGGACAGGCAGCATTTCTGCAGAGAAGGAATAGGTGACGTTTCGGGTCGAGACCCTGCTTCAAACTGATGCAGATCCAAACAGTAGATCCACATTTCTGTTGCAATGATAGGTAGACGCATAATCAATGAAATTCCCGTTAGACATTGTCTGCCGTTTTCTGTCACCACATCAGCACAATCCCTGTCCCTACCCACTGCCTATTAGCCCTGACTGTTGTCTCCCCTACAACAGGGCGGTACGGATTGAGACTGCCTTGTGGAACACAGTAGGAAAAGGGGGTGTCATTGACTTTCATCATCTGTTGGCCAACAATTAGCTGCAACCTACAGAGGAGGCAGACACCACGGCACGTAAACCCACGATCCATGAACGGTGCCTTATCAGATTACAACGGCGGTCACGGTGGCGCAGCGGTAGAGTTGCTGCCTTACAGCGAATGCAGCGCCGGAGACCCGGGTTCCATCCCGACTACGGGGTGCTGTCTGTACGGAGTTTGTACGTTCTCCCCGTGGCCTGCGTGGGTTCTCTCCGAGATCTTCGGTTTCCTCCCACACTCCAAAGACGTGCGGGTTTGTAGGTGAATTGGCTTGGTAAACGTAAAAAAAATTGTCCCTAGTGCGTGTAGGATAGTGTTAATGCGCTGGTCGGTGCGGACCCGGTGGGCCGAAGGGGCCTGTTTCCGCGCTGTATCTCTAAACTAAACTAAACTAAACTAAACTAAACTAAACTAAACTAAACTAAACTAAACTAAACAATTCCATCCATGTCATTGAAAAATTCATCAAGGCTGGAATAGCCACTGGGGCTTTAGAGACAAGAAAAACTGGTAATGCAAAATATATGAGTGAAACGAATCTAACTTTATTATGTGGAAGTGTGGCTGCTTTTGCATTCATTGTTGGAAAAATGTCTTGAGAATGTATCTGCTGCCTGCATTCATTTCCAATCACTCCGACCTTGGAAGCGGTTCACCTGACATAGTCTTGCCTTTGTTGTTAAACTCTTAAAGTATACATGACTTTTTTTTTAAATCCTCGAGTCAAGTTGGAGTTTTGAAGTGGTTTAAACTGCGAGAAAATCCCACCAAAGCTATGTTCCCCTTTCAAAAATAATGAAGTGTGATGATGCGACATTTATTAAACCTTTGAGCCCTGCACATGGCCTTGGGGAAATTAATTTGAATTATAGACTAAAGCTTGAAGTTTTAAATTGGGGACGTTGGTAAGTTTCCTGTTAACGAGGGAACTCACGATCACAGCACAGGGGTTTGTGGAGATAAATTCTAAAGAGTAAAATGAGCTTTGGGAAGCATAATTGGATAACAGCTCGAAATTATTTTTGTTTCCGAGCACAATACATCAAAAAGAATGAATGGTTGATAATTACTTCCCTTCAATAATTTTCAGTTTTTACTATTATTTAAAATAACTTAAGGCACCTGAAGGAAGAATGAAGTGTAATTTATTTTGCTTAGAAACCAATATCTTTTCCCTTTTCACCCTCTCTCATTTTGTACAATTTGTTTAGTTATTAAATTGTGGTTCTGAATTAATGTTGGAAGAAATTCTAAGAACCCAGATTTCCACATCAACCAATGTGCAGTCTTGATATGATATATAATAAATAATGTTCTAAATTATAACAATGTTCCAAATTATAAAGCAATGACCTAAATTAATTGTGGAGAAAGACATGTGCAAAATGGCCCTCGCGTGCAAAGAGAGTGCAATAACTCTCACTCCACAAATAAAAGCTCTATCTGTAAGACTAGGGACACAAGGAACTACAGATGCTGGTTTACAAAGATGTGCTGGAGTATCTCAGCAGGTCACGCAACATAGGTGGCACGGTGGCGTAACGGTAGAGTTGCTGCCTTACAGCACCAGAGAGACCTGGGTCCAATCCTTTAGAATGTATCTTTAGAGGTCTGAGGCCGGTGGTTCCATAGGAAGGAACTGCAGATGCTGGTTTCAATGGAAGATAGACACAAAATGCTGGAGCTCGCAGTCTCGGGGTTGAGACCGACGTCGGAAAGCTCCAAAGGCCGCACGACGGTCGGCCAGCCCCGACCCGGGGTAGATCGCCCGGTGTGGGGGAACTGAGATTCCCCCCCGATGCAGGAGCTTGGTCGCCCCGACGAGGAAGACCCACCGCTGATTACGGGAGTCAAGATCGTCCCGGCAACGGAAGGTTAGAGGCCCCCGACCGCTGGAGGACAAAGAAGGGAGAGATTGAACTTTGTTTTCTCCTTCCATCACAGTGAGGAATGTGGAGGATTCACTGTGGCGGATGTTCATGTTAAAATGTATTTAGTGTGTCCTGTTGCTTTTTACTGTTATGACTGTACGGCAAATGAAATTCCTCGTATGTTGCAAAACATACTTGGCTAATAAAGTATGATTATGATTATGATTAGTGGCAAAGGGCATTGAGTATAAGAGTCAGGAAGTTATGATGCAGCTCTAAGATATTGGTTATGCCACATTTACTGAAGACATTGGTTATGCCACTTTGGGAGTGTTGTACACTGTTCTGGTCACCTCATCACAAGAAGGACGTGGAGGCATTGGAGAGGTGCAGAAGATGTTTACCAAAATGCTGCCTGGATTTAGCTACAAGGAGAGGCCAGGCAAACTTGGATTGATTTCTTTGGAATGTCAGACGTTGAGGGAAGACCTGATAAATTCAGAAGATAGACACAAAATGTTGCAATAACTCAGCAGAACAGGCAGCATCGCTGGATAGAAGGAATGGATGATGTTTCGGGTCGAGAACCTTCTTCAGATTGAGAGTCAGGGGAGAGAGAGACGCCGAGATAAGGAAGTTAAGGTGAGAAAACAAGACATCAAAAGAGATGCATATCAAGGAAAATGTGGAATAGATCATTGTTAGCCAGGTGAAGGTAGCAACGAAGCATACAGAGATAAAATATAATCAGGAGGACAGTCAGACTGGTGGGAGAACGAGGATGGGGGAGGAGAGGAAAAGAGTCAGAGTTCTTTCATAACTGTGTGAGGGGAAAGAGGATCACCAGGGGAGTAGATGAGTCTTTTAGGCTCTGTGTGTGTGGTGTGTGAAGGCAGAGGATCTGGGTAGAGTTCTTCATGAAGACGGTCTTCATCAAGAAGGGAGCAAATGTGAGAGATTGGATGGGTTGAACACGGAACGAGAGGGGTTCAGCATCTTGGAGAATGGATAAATCTCCAGTGTCGGGAAAAAACTGCCGGTTAAAATCGAAGGTAGACACAAACTGCTGGAGTATCTCAGTGGGTCAGGCAGCATCTCGGGAGAGAAGGAATGGGTGATGCTTCAGCTCAAGACCCTTCTTCAGACTGATCTCCAAGATGCAAGGGAAGAAATGACAGAACCTTCATCTGCCATGTTTCAAAACATCCCTGATTAGAGGATTGGTGTGAGAGAACTGTTAACATGAGGCCCTCACACAAAGAGGGTGGAGGGGATAAACTGGGTAAACACAGGCCAGTCAATGCAGATGGTCAAAGTTCATTCCAAGGGACGACAGGCAGCAATTAATTGAGGACAGGCAGCATCAATTGGCCGAGGGAAGCACGTGCCTGACTGGTTTTATTGATGACTAAGTTGAGGCGAGGCTCTTGTCAAAGTTCCTGGCGTGGGGCTGGCACAAAGCAAACACCCCAGGAATCCTGCAAGAATGGCAATCTGGATCTAAAATTATCTCAGTGGCAGGAAGCAAAGGTTTATGAAAGGGTATGTTGTGACTGTAATGTTGCTTCCAATGGAGTTTAACGGGCCCCAGTTTTAACTCCCACCCAGATTTTTGTATTTCATATTGACGATTTAGGCTCAAGGGAGAGGACATGTTTGCAGATGGTACAAGAATTGACCGTGTGGTTTACGGTGAGAAGGGAAGTGATTGAAGGTCATAGTGTCAGTAGGGTTGCCAACTTTCTCACTCCCAAATAAGGGACAAAGGGTGACGTCACTGCCCCACGCGGTACTGCAGATGCTGGATTAAACCCAAGACAGACACAAAAGGCTGCAGTAACTCAGCGGGACAGCCAACATCTCTGGAGAAAAGGAATAGGAATAGGTGACGTTTCGGGTCGAGACCCTTCTTCAGACTGGTCCAGAGGACCCATCCAGAGGTCTGGAAGCATCAGGTAGGCAGCCACCCTGCTTGAAATTCCTTCCAATTCCTTCCATTTCATTTCTTTCCACTTTTCTTTTAAAATTGAGTTGGACCAGTCTTTAACCTAGTTCTGAGTCTTTTCAATAGTATTTCAGTCAGAGTACACTCCCTTTGTGGAATGAAGTATGATTCGATATCCCCGGAGGAATGCTGTAAGCTAGCGTTTCAGGCATATGCTCAATTGACGGTACAAATCCTGTTGCTTAGCGTGTCTCTTCATTGGGTTCCTGCTGCTCGTTATTAATTCAGCTCCATAGTTTCTATGAAACGGAGCATGGGATCCAGTCCCAAGGAGTGCAAACTCTAACGGCCACAAAACGCAGGACGTTGGTGAGTGGGAGAAACTTCAGGATCTGAAATGCGATGCCCTTCGAAGACTTAGTGATGTTTCGTATGCAGCGTTTAAATGAATTGTAACTTGAGCTTGTGATTTTATTTCAGTATTAGTCAATGCTAAAAAGGCTCCTGCCAGAGACAGTTGCACAATTAATTAGGTTGATAGTTTAAATATAGTATTTATACTCCGTAGGGGATGATGGCTCAGGTGTTTTGGAATTAAAGCCTGTGGAAATACAGCAGACTCTTGCTAATTCCATGGAGTCCAATCACAGGCAGTAGGGATTCGATGGGAGACATGGATTTTAATGACTTTGGGATTCAGATGGAATGAGCAATGCTGTGATAAAAGTTCTAAAAAAATAAATGTAGGAAAATAACTGCAGATGCTGGTACAAATCGAATGTATCACAAAATGCTGGAGTAACTCAGCGGGTCAGGCAGCATCTCGGGAGAGAAGTCTCGACCTGAAACGTCACCCATTCCTTCTCTCCTAGATGCTGCCTGACCCACTGAGTTACTCCAGCATTTTGTGATACCTAAAAAAATTAATTTGTAAGTTCAGAAGAAACAGGAGCAGGAGAGGACCAGTCAATACACCAGTAAACGTAATAAAGAAGGGTCGCAACCTGAAACATCACCTATTCCTTTTCTCCAGAGATGCTGTCTGAGCCGCTGAGTTACTCCAGCTTTTTAGTTTAGTTCAGTTTAGTTTAATTTTAGCTTAGTTTAGAGATACAGCACGGAACCAGTGAAAGGTGAGGAATTCAGTACATCAGACAACTTGATGGACAGGGAAATGGACAGATGAGGATTTGGTTTGGGGCCCTTCTTCAGACTGATGGAGTAAATGGAATAACACTCTACTCTCTTCCGGTCCATTGTGTATCTGTCAACACTTCACACTATGGGGGAGAAGCAGTTTTAATCAGGAGGTCTAGCATAGTAGCCATTTAATACAACCAGCCTCAAAACTAAAGCAACCTACATTTTAATTGGTCTCAAATGTAATCAGGGATTATAACGTTGTAGCTACTTCATACAAACAAGTATCGGCATTAAAACTGCTGTGAGATATAACCTTGATGTTTTAATTAATCTTGGAATTAACCAGGGGTGATATGTGTAGTAGACATCTCATAAAGACAAGAACCAATGTTCAAACTGTTTTCATGCGTATTTTATGTTTTAATTAGTCTTCAAGTGACAATGACAGTGGCATTAACAAATGCCGCTTCCTGAAGAGTAGTTTTAGAGATATAGCGCGGAAACAGGCCCTTCGGCCCACCGAGTCCGCACCGACCAGCGATCCCTGCACACTAACACTAACACACTAACACACACTAAGGCCAATTTACACTTATACCAAGCCAATTAACCTACAAACCTGCACGTCTTCGAAGAATTCGGAGAAAACCCACGTGGTCACGGGGAGAACGTACAAACTCCGTAAAGGCAGCAGCTGTAATCGGGATTGAACCCGGGTCTCCGGCGCTGCAAGCACTGTAAGGCAACAACTGTACCACTGCACCACCCTTTGCCGCCCCTTTGTCTATCTTTATGTCTGTAGTTCATTCCTACACAATAATATCATGCCTGATGATTCTCCCCGTTCAACCTCCCTGAATTACACCACTATCCATGAATATCTTAATGTCTAAAGATCCATGGAAATCTATCTTAACTATATTCAGTGACCAGTGGGTCTTTTGAGGGCTCTCAATGATTTACATTCTATCTTGAGGGCTTCTATAGCCATTGTAGCCATATTTACTGGTGGCATAAAGATGATTCAGAAAGCAACTTGCAGGGGGAATGTAAAACTTCACCGGGTGGCACCACCAATGGCTGCCTCGCCAACTGTCTGTCTGTCTGTCTGTCTGTCCCTTCCTTCTCTGTTGTTTCTTTAGTGTGTGTTAAATGTATGTTTTAGTGTTCTTTAGCTTGTTTTATGTGGGGGGTGGGGGGGGGGGGGGAGGTTGGGGGCAACTTTTCTTTAATCTCTTACCTCGATGGAGATGTGATTCTTTTCCGTATCGTATGTCCGTCCACACTGCGGCCTAACATCGAGGAGTTGGCGGCCTTTGCTGGAGACCGACTTCGGGAGCTCCAACCGCGGGAGCCTGCAGGACTTAACGTCATGGAGTTGGCGATCCTATTGCCAGGGATCGACCTCTGTGCTCCAACTGAGGAAGCCTGCAGACTTTAACATTGTGGAGCTCGCGGTCCCTGGTTAGAGACTGACTCTGGGAGTTCCAGGCCGCAGGAGCTTCGACCGACCCGACACGGGAGTTTCGATCGCCCTGACGCGGGGGCTTCGACCGCAGGCTGAGGGAGCTTCGATCGCCCCGACGGATGGTTCGACTGCCCCGACCGCGGGAGAAAAATGAGGGGAGAAGATTAGGCTTTATTGCCTTCCATCACAGTGAGGAATGTGGGGAATCCGCTGTGGTGGATGTTTATATTAACTTTTATGTAGTTGTGTGGCTTGGTGCTTTTTATAGCATGACTATATGGTAATACGAATATCACTGTACCTTAATTGGTACACGTGACAATAAAAGACCTTTGAAACCTTTGAAATGTTTGCCAATAGGTGAAGAAAGAGGGCATGGAAATAGTATTTGGAGAATACCATGGAATCAGGAGAACAGAAAAGTAAGACCATTGTTCAAGTGGTTCTACTGTGGAATGGAGATGCAAGACACTGCGGATGCTGGAATCGAGCAAAACCAGATTGCTGGAGGAATTCAGTGCATCAGGCAACCTCTATGGAGGGAAATGGATAGATGAGGATTTGGTTTGGGGCCCTTCTTCAGATTGATGGAGTATCTGTCAACACTTTACACTATGGGGGAGAAGCAGTTTTAAAATCAGGAGCTATAGCATAGTAGCCATTTAATATAGAGCAGAACCAGCCTGAAAACTAAAGCAACCTATGTCTTAATTGGTCTCAAAAGTGATCAGGGATTATAACATTGTAGCCACTTCATTGTATCAGCATTAAAACTACTGTGAGATATAACCTAGGTGTTTTAATTAATCTTGGAATTAACCAGGGGTGATAAGTCTAGTAGACATCTCATACAGACAAGAACCAATGTTCAAACTGTTTTAATGCGTATTTTATGTTTTAATCAGTCTTCAAGTGACAAAGACAGAGACATTAACAAATGCCATTTCCTGAAGAGTAGTTTTAGAGATGCAGTGCGGAAACAGGCCCTTCGGCCCACCGAGTCTGCACCAACCAGCGATCCCCGCATATTAACACAAGCCTACACACACTAGGGACAATTTACACTTGTACCAAGTGTACAAATCTAAGCCAATTAACCTGTATGTCTTTGGAGTGTGGAAGGAAACCAAAGATGTCGGAGAAAACCCACCCGGTCACGGGGAGAACGTACAAACTCCGCACAGACAGCACCCGTAGTCAGGATCGAACCCGGGTCTCCGGCGCTGCAAGCGCTGTAAGGCAGCAACTCTACCGCTGCGCCACCGTGCCGCCATTAACAGTTGGCTTGCAGTGGGGAGCCAATTAAGAATATAAGTGGAAACAAACATGACCATGAGTCATTCTCATATACATTGGCCAAATATAGAGGCAATAGGACTATATTACCTGCCTTATATAAAAACAAGCACCTGACATCTTGAGCTAAGATATTTTGCCCTAATGTGACAGAGATCAAGGATGGTCCAGACTATTTTGCTATTGCGCACATCCAACACAGCCCACCACTACTTCCACCCCCCCCCACCACCACCACATCCCCCTCTCTCCATCGTGCCACACTTGGACTCACACCTATTCCTCCCCTACTCCTTCACTTCCACCTACGATCCTTCCTCCAGCTTCACAATTTGCAACTCTTCCATCCTTTTGTCTCACACCTCCTGTCTTTTGACCTCTGGCCTTTGTCCAACCACCTACCCATCAAAAGCCTCCACCAGGATTGTCTTTGCCAGTCTTTGTCCTGCCCCTCCTCTCTTCCAGCTTACTTCCCCTCCCCCTCCCCACTGTCAGTCTGAAGAAGGGCCCCAACCTGAAACATCACCTATCTATGTTCTCCAGAGATGCTGCCTGGCCTGTTGGGTTACTGTAGCACTTTGTGTCTTTCTTCATAGGCTTATTTCTTTGGTCAATATTTTGAGTACTTCTGTATCCAGGAAGCCATCTGTCATAGCATTTTGATTAACATAGTTTGGATGCCTGGATTTTTGAACTCTGAGCTTTCACAACATTCATGTGAATTGCTTTGGCGCAACAAAATATAACACATATTCAACGTTGACCTTATCATTGAAGATGTGCTTCGATTGTAAATATGTCATTCTACGAAACTATTTGTCTACACATAAAATATTGAAATGAACTATACACTTTGAACGATAGCAATTGGATATATAAATTGCATTCAATCACCTGCTGTTATCTTTGTACATGGTGTTGCTGCCTTATGGTACCGGACACCCGGGTTTGATCCTGACTACGGGTGCTGTCTATACAGAGTTTGAACGTTCTCCCCGTGACCTGCGTGGATTTTCTCCGGGATCTCCAGTTTCCTCCCACATTCCAAAGACGTACAGGTTTGTAGGTTAATTGACTTTGTATAATTGTAAATTGTCCCTGGTGCGTGTAGGACTATCCCGCGGTCTAGGCTTAAGCTCAGGGGTGACCGCGCTTTTGCGGTTGCAGCTCCTAGACTGTGGAACAGCATCCCTCTCCCCATCAGAACTGCCCCCTCCATCGACTCCTTTAAGTCCAGGCTCAAAACCTATTTCTACTCCCTAGCGTTTGAGGCCCTCTGAGGGGGCGCTGTGAACTGTTTATGTATGTGCTGTTATGTTTGTGTGCCATTGTATGTTCGTTCTTAGTACCTGAACTGATGTACAGCACTTTGGTCCACGTGGGTTGTTTTTAAATGTGCTAGACAAATAAAATTGACTTGACTTGACTAGGATAGCGTTAGCGTGCGGGGATTGCTGGTCGGCGCGGACTCGGTGGGCCGAAGGACGTGTTTCCGTGCTGTATCTCTAAACTAAACGAGACTAAAACTAAAAAAGAGTAAAAAGCTCTATCTATTTTTAGTTCAGAGATATTCGACCACCAGGTATTCCTACGCTAACTGTTTACACTGACAGCTCCACTCTGTGGCTCATTCATAGTCTATAGAAATAAAGGTCACTGAAGCATGTGAAGTAGGTAGATCCCTTGTCTATTTTCCTTTCTGTGTAATGGTACAGCCCATATGACTGACAATCATAGGTGATCAAGAACAGAAACCCCCAGAGTACTCAAGGAGGTGGCCCTAGAAATCGTGGATGCATTGGTGATCATTTTCCAATGTTCTCTCCACTCTGGATCAGTTCCTGTGGACTGGAGGGTAGCCAATGTAACCCCACTTTTTAAGAAAGGAGGGAGAGAGAAAACGGGGAATTATAGACCAGATAGCCTGACATCGGTAGCGGGGAAGATGCTGGAGTCGATTATTAAAGATATTATAGCAGCGCATTTGGAAAGCAGTGACAGGATCGGTCAAAGTCAGCATGGATTTATGAAGGGGAAATCATGCTTGACTAATCTTCTGGATTTTTTCGAGGATGTAACAAATAGAATGGATAAGGGAGAGCCAGTGGATGTGGTGTATCTGGACTTTCAAAAAGCCTTTGACAAGATCCCACACAAGAGATCAGTGTGCAAAATTAGAGCACATGGTATTGGGGTTAGGGTATTGACATGGATAGAGAACTGGTTGGCCGACAGGAAGCAAAGAGTAGGAATTAACGTGTCCTTTTCAGAATGGCAGGCAGTGACTAGTGGGGTGCCGCAAGGCTCAGTGCTGGGACCCCAGTTATTTACAAAATATATTAATGATTTAGACGAGGGAAATAAATGTGACATCTCCAAGTTTGCGGGTGACACAAAGCTGGGTGGCAGTGTGAGCTGCGAGGAAGATGCTATGAGGATGCAAAGTGACTTGGATAGGTTGGGTGAGTGGGCAGATGCATGGCAGATGCAGTATAATACGGATAAATGTGAGGTTATCCACTTTGGTGGCAAGAACAGGAAGGCAGATTATTATGTGAAAGGTGTCAGATTATGAAAAGGGGAGGTGCTTGTACATCAGTCACTGAAAGTAAGCATGCAGGTACAGCAGGCAGTGAAGAAAGCTAATGGCATGTTGGCCTTCATTGCGAGAGGATTTGAGTATTGGAGCAAGGAGGTCCTACTGCAGTTGTACAGGGCCCTGGTGAGACCGCACCTGGAGTATTGTGTGCAATTTTGGTCTCCTAATTTGAGGAAGGACATTATTGCTATTGAGGGAGTGCAGCATAGGTTCACCAGGTCAATTCCCGGGATGGTGGACTGACATATGATGAAAGAATGGGTCGACTGGGCTTGAATTCACTGGAATTTAGAAGGATGAGAGGGGATCTTATTGAAACATATTAAATTCCTAAAGGATTTGGACAGGCTAGATGCAGGAAAAATGATCCCAATGTTGGGGGAGTCCAGAACCAGGGGTCACAGTTTAAAAATAAGGGGTCGGCCATTTAGGACTGAGATGAGGAAAAACTTTTGCACCCAGAATCTATGGAATTCTCTGCCACAGAAGGCAGTGGAGGCCAATTCACTGGATGTTTTCAAGAGAGATTTAGCTCTTAGGGCTAACGGAATCAAGGGATGTGGGGGAAAAAGCAGGAACGGGGTACTGATTTTAGATGATCAGTCATGATCATATTGAATGGCGGTGCTGGCTCGAAGGGCCGAATGGCCTACTCCTGCACCTATTTTTCTATGTTTCTATGTTTACAAACCACAGAGGTTAATTTCTCCCATTCCAATTTAATTTCTAATTAATTTTACTGATCATTTTTATGGATGCAGATCTCGGCCTCCTGGAGTGCTTCACCCCATGAGAGTTGCCTTTCACCTCTCCTTGAAAAATGTGATGGACCTCATAATATCCCTGATTACAAATAAGTGTTGAATCCCAGGGATCATCTCATTGCCCGTCTTTTTTGTTTCTTTGGGTTGACAGGGCGTTTCAGAAACAGTTGGACAGGTACATGGATAGGGCAGGTTTAGAGGGATATGGACCAAACGTGGGCAGGTGGGACTAGTGCAGCGGGGACATGTTGGCCGGTGTGGGCAGGTTGGGCCAAAGGGCCAGTTTCCACGCTGTATCACTATGACTCTCTGGGGAGAAGAGCAGAACATGGCACTGAAGCTGGGATAATAAGCCATGATCATACTGAATGCCAGACTAAATACAAGGGGCCAAATGGCCAGATCTGATGTTCTATTTTTCTATGTTAACAAGGAGTTCTGCACTCACTTCCAGAAGTTAAAAAATGAATAAGAAAACCTCTTTAGCTTTCTGCTCCTCTCTTAACTCTTTGAATGCGGAAACATCTTCCAGACAATAATTAGAAGAGTTTCCAGAGATTAACCCATGCCAACACTTGAAATGCCAACGTCATGCCACCTGCTCATTTCCATGGGCACCGTGAAACCCGAACAAGGGGCCAGGCATCAGAATGATCAAGCACCTCCTTAGCCGAGTGGCCCATTGAGGCTGAGGCAGATCTTTACTGTGGACAGCCTGGGTCCGTCACTTCCATTGACATGACCCCGTCCATGATATCAACTGGGAATGTGTGTCTTGGTTCAGGGAGTGGGTTTCTTTTTACTCCTGGGGCCCATTGGAAGGGGCTGAGGTTGAAGATGAGAGATTTAAGTGGTGTCACAGGTAGAAAGGGTTGATAGGGCACTTGTGGGATGCATTGCGATGCGCCGAGGCAGAGGTTTCCCGGGATGTGCCACACGGTGGCATTAGGCTCTGAGGATGCACCTCGGAGCCAAACGACCAACGGGCCGCAGAGAGCAACCCAACCAGCGGGGGTCTGCCAAGAGCAGAGAGAGACCTGGCGGGGATCCACTGAGAACAGAGAAGCGGCCGGCATTGTGTCCAGTCCTGGGCGCCCTGCTGTGAGAAGGACGTCATTAAGCTGGAAAGGGTCCAGAGTAGATTTACGAGGATGTTGCCAGGGTACGAGGACCTGATACATAGGGAGAGGTTGGGCAGGCTCGGACATTATTTCTTGGAGGGCAGCAGGATAGAAACATAGAAACATAGAAAATAGGTGCAGGAGTAGGCCATTCAGCCCTTCGAGCCAGCACCGCCATTCAATATGATCATGGCTGATCATCCAAAATCAGTACCCCGTTCCTGCTTTCTCCCGATATCTGTTGATTCCGTTAGCCCGAAGAGCTGGATCTAACTCTCTCTTGAAAACATCCAGTGAATTGGCCTCCAATGCCTTCTGTGGATGAGGTGTGATCTTATAAATGTGTATTAGATCATGAGGGAAATAGATACAATAAATGCACAGAGTCTTTCCCCGGAAGGGTTTAATGTGAGGGAATGATTTAAAAGGAATTTGAGTTGCACCTTTTTCACTCAGAGAGTGGTGGGTATATGGAATGGGCTGCCAGGGGAGGTGGTTGGTGCAGGTTCTATAAAAGACACTTGGAAAGGTACATGGAAAGGGATATGGGCCAAACAGGGGCAAATGAGACTGGCATAGATGGGGCACTTTGGTCAGCAAGGATGAGTTGGCCCAAAGGGCCGGTTTCTGTGCTATGATTCTAAATGATAGGTATCTTTAAAATTGGTAATTAAAACTCAACCTGCGATGTGCACATTGCTAGCGAGAGACACCTTCCTTGCAAGTGGCATTGGCTTGTTATTATCACATGTGCCGAGATATGTTGATCACTTGTTGATTATTCTTAATATTGTCTTTTTACCTATTTTTAATATTGTCTTTTTACCTTTTTTTTTTTTTTTTTTGAAAAGCATATGTACAGATAGAAATAAAAGACAAATTTGTTAAAATTTTTAAAGAGTGAAAATAAAAATAAAGAAGAATGAAAAAAAAAAAAAGGAAAAAAAAACTATAAACTATTGGGAAGAGAGAATAAAAAAAAGAGTTATAACTATAAAAATTAAAGGGGGTAGATCCGGGAGACAATAACCACAGTTGTACATCCAACCCTAAACTCAAGTTTCAACTTTTAATTTAAAATTTTTATTTTAGTCCTGTGTCAAACCCATTTACTTTTCTAAAAATTCAATAAATGGAGACCATATTTTAAAAAATAAATCAGGTTTGTCAATTAAGGCAAATCTTATTTTTTCCAAATGCAAGGTCTCTGTCATTTCCGTAATCCACATTTTAATTGTGGGGGTTATTGGTTTTTTCCAAAATTTAAGTAATAATTTTTTCGTAGTTATTAAACTGTAATCAAGAAAATGTACCTGACTTGTTGTAAAGTTTGTAATATGTTGTGATAATCCTAATATTATTAATTTTGGATCCATATCCAATTGCTTGTCGATAACTTTAGAAACTATTTGAAAAATATCCAACCAGAAATTTTGCATTTTTATGCAAGTTACGAAAATATGAGTTAAATTAGCTTCTTGAAATTGACATTTATCACAAATAGGAGAGATACTAGGAAAAATCCTATTTATTTTTGTCTTCGAATAATGTAGTCTATGTATTATTTTAAATTGTATTAAGGAATGTCTAGTATTTAATGAACATTGGTGTATATGTTGTAAACTTTCATCCCATATATCTTGCATTATGAGTTAGTTCAATTCGTCCTCCCATGCTCGTCTATAAGATTCTGATGACGGAATGTCAGTATCTAGGAGAGTATTATAAATAAAGGATATTAATTTATTTGAATTATAATGTCGATTCAGGCATTCATCAAGAGTTTCTGGACCTCTAAATTTATATTCTTGCATGTGTAATTTTACATAATCTCTAAGTTGTAAATATCTAAAATAATTATTAACATGTAATCCGTACTTCTGTTGTAAATCCTGAAAAGAAAGAAAAGTTCCCTTATGATAAAGATCTCCCACCCTTTTAATTCCATAACTTTTCCATTAACTAATCAAATGCTGTCATCCAAATTTCATTTATTTAGGGGTTGTAGACAAGGATGCCCACTATCTCCGCTTCTATTTGCCCTCGTTATAGAACCACTTGCTGAGAGTATTAGATCAAATCCAGACATTCACGGTTATGACACTAAACATACAACCAATAAAATTTCTTTATACGCGGATGATGTATTAATATACATTACAAATCCTGAAATTAGCATTCCGAATTTATTAAATCTCATAACTCAATTTGGTTCATTTTCAGGTTATAGAATTAACTGGTACAAAAGTGAAATTATGCCAATAATGGAACAAAATCCGGCCATACTTCAACAATTTCCTTTTAAAATTGCCTATGAAAAGTTTAAATATCTTGGAATTTACGTGACTAGGAAATATACTTCTTTATTTAAATTAAATTTTCCTCCTTTACTTACTAAATTACACAGAAATATCCAATTTTGGAAAACACTCCCTATATCATTAGTTGGTCGTAGTAATGCTATAAAGATGATCTTTCTTCCACAGCTACTATACTTATTTCAAGCAATTCCGATCTATCTTCCAAAAAAGTTTTTTTTTTAAATCGATTCAATTATTACTAATTTTATTTGGGACTACAAGACTCATAGAATAAATAAAAGACATCTATGTAAGTCTAAAACTAATGGAGGAATTGCCTTACCTAACTTCTGATTTTATTATTGGGCGGTTAATATTAAAAAATATAACCTTCTGGTTGGATGACACTGATCAACAACCGGATTGGTTAAAGATGGAGAAAGAGGATTGTTTACCATTTGACATTGGTGCGATCCTCTTAGCTCCAATAAATTTAAATAAAAAAACATATGGAGGTAATCCGATTATACAGTGTTATCCGTACCTGGAAACAATTAAAACTTACTTTAAAACTGAGTAAATTATCCTCTTTCCTCCCTATTGCGAATAATCCTTCTTTTCAACCGTCTGTCTTAGATAGAGGATTTGCTCAATGGAAAAGTTATGGAATTAAAAGGGTGGGAGATCTTTATCATAAGGGAACTTTTCTTTCTTTTCAGGATTTACAACAGAAGTACGGAGCTCCTGATGTCGGGCCCCACCCAGGGGCCAGCGGGCTTCCGACGTCCAGGCGGCCCGCGCCGGAGCCTCCGGAGACGAGTCGCAGTCGCTCCCGCAGCATCCGATGGCAGCCAGCGCCGCAGGTGGTGAGTCCGGGCCGCGGGCTCTGCGAACCAGAGCCCCAGGTGGTCCCAGCCGGAGCCCGCCAGCTCCAGGTGCATGGCCGGTGGTAGGCCGCAGCGGGAACGGAGACATGACACAGAAAACAAAGGTCGCATCTCCATTCGGGAGAGACAATGTTACAGTTCACGTTCCCTCCCATCCCCCCCACCCCCTCCCCCACACATAACATACAAACACTACACCATATTAAAACTACAATTCAGACAAAAACAACAAAAAACACAAAAGACAGACGGACTGCAGGCAAGCCGCAGCTGCAAGGGCAGCGCTACATGGATAGGGCAGGTTTAGAGGGATATGGACCAAACGTGGGCAGGTGGGACTAGTGTAGCGGGGACATGTTGGCCGGTGTGGGCAGGTTGGGCCGAAGGGCCTCTTTCTACGCTGTATGGGGAGAGGAGCAGAGCATGGCACTGAAGCTGGGATAATCAGCCAATGATCATACTGAATGCCAGACTAGATACAAGGGGCCAAACGGCCAGCTCTGATGTTCTATATTTCTACGTTAACAAGGAGTTCTGCACTCACTTCCAGAAGTTAAAAAATAAATAAGAAAACCTCTTTAGCTTTCTGCTCCTCTCTTAACTCTTTGAATGCGGAAACATCTTCCAGCCAATAAATAGAAGAGTTTCCAGAGACCAGCCTGGTTTTCATTCTGGACTTGTTGAAAGCCCAATTACATAGAACATGATGCAAGATTGCTGAATTGCATTTACCACTGCGAATGCGATATCTCATCTGTCAGAATTTTTCTGATTCCAGTGAAAGGGAAGAGAATGTCAACTTTATTATTTGGCATAGCATGAAAGAAATTGCAGAAGTTGTATCCAATTTCAGAGGAGACATTAGCAATGTCATGGGGGATAATTTGAATGGATTCTAAAAATGGGTGCAAGCATACCGATGCATGATTAACCCATGCCAACAATTGAAATACCAACGTCATGCCACCTGCTCATTTCCATGGGCACCGTGAAACCCGAACAAGGGGCCAGGCATCAGAATGGTCAAGCACCTCCTTAGCCGAGTGGCCCATTGAGGCTGAGGCAGATCTTTACTGTGAACAGCCTGGGTCCGTCACTTCCATCGACATGACCCCGTCCATGATATCAACTGGGAATGTGTGTCTTGGTTCAGGGAGTGTTTTTTTTTTAACTCCTGGGGCCCATTGGAAGGGGCTGAGGTTGAAGGTGAGAGATTTAAGTGGAGTCACAGGTAGAGAGGGTTGATAGGGCACTCCTGGGATGCATTGCGATGCGCCGAGGCAGAAGTTTCCCGGGATGTGCCACACGGTAGCATTAGGCTCTGAGGATGCATCGCGGAGCCAAACGACCAACCCGGCCGGCTGGGGTCCGCCGAGAGCAGAGAGAGGCCTGGCGGGGATCCACTGAGAACTGAGAAGCGGCCGGCATTGTGTCCAGTCCTGGGCGCCCTGCTGTGAGAAGGACGTCAATAAGCTGGAAAGAGTCCAGAGTAGATTTACGAGGATATGTTGCCAGGGTACGAGGGCCTGATACATAGGGAGAGGTTGGGCAGGCTCGGGAATTATTTCCTGGAGCGCAGCAGGGTAGAAACATAGAAACATAGAAAATAGGTGCAGGAGCCAGCACCGCCATTCAATATGATCATGGCTGATCATCTAAAATCAGTACCCCGTTCCTGCTTTCTCCCCATATCCGTTGATTCCGTTAGCCCGAAGAGCTAGATCTAACTCTCTCTTGAAAACATCCAGTGAATTGGCCTCCACTGCCTTCTATGGATAAGGTGTGATCTTATAAACGTGTATTAGATCATGAGGGAAATAGATACAATGAATGCACAGAGTCTTTGCCCGGAAAGGTTTAATGTGAGGGAATGATTTAAAAGGAATCTGAGTTGCACCTTTTTCACTCAGAAAGTGGTGGGTATATGGAATGGGCTGCCAGGGGAGGTGGTTGGTGCAGGTTCTATAAAAGACACTTGGAAAGGTACATGGAAAGGGATATGGGCCAAACAGGGGCAAATGAGACTGGCATAGATGGGGCACCTTGGTCAGCATGGATGAGTTGGCCCAAAGGGCCGGTTTCTGTGCTATGATTCTAAATGATAGGTATCTTTAAAATTGGTAATTAAAACTCAACCTGCGATGTGCACATTGCTGGCGAGAGACACCTTCCTTGCAAGTGGCATTGGCTTGTTATTATCACATGTGCCGAGATATGTTGACCACATGTTGATTATTTTTAATATTGTCTTTTTACCTATTTTTAATATTGTCTTTTTACCTATTTTTAATATTGTCTTTTTACCTTACTAATGTTTGGTTTTTTTTAAATCTTATTTATCCTTGGAATATTATTGCTGAGGTGACCCATTGTCTTGTCAAATACATTTAATTGTACCATTGACCATGTGCCAACCTACATATGACAAATAATTTTTTTAATTATTATTATTATTATTATTATATAGTTAAAAGCTTTGTTGGTGTGCTATCCATTTAGCTCACACTATATGTAAGTACAATCAAGTCACACACAAGTACAAAGAGAAAAATACCAGAGTGCAGAAGGTAGCGTTACAACATTATAGCAAGACAGTTACAGAGTAAACTGTCAGAGGTTATGAGGAGAAAGCAGGAGAGTGGGGTTAGGAGGGAGAAGTAAATCAGCCATGATTGAATGGCAGAGTAGACGTGATGGCCAAGTGGCCTAATTCTACTACTATCTCTTATGATCTTACGATTGATAAACTGAGAAAAAAGTGCAAGATCTACAGTGAGGTGGGTTGGATGATCAGGACTACATCCGAGCTTACATCCGAGTACTCAGTAGCCTGTTAACGGCTTGATAAATTGATCCCGATCCTGTTCAAAGTGTGACTTATAAATGACCAAGCCAATCATTAAAGGAGGGAGAGATCTCGTATGAAATCTAACTCATTCGGGGTACAGGTACATAGCCCCTTGAAGGTGGTAGGGATGAAAGTAAAAATGTCACTGTTCCATTTCGATACATATGATAATTAAACACCCGGCTCTCTCTTTGTCCTTGTAACTGTGAATAAAGGTGGTAAAGGGCAATAATTAATGTTCTCTTCAGTGAAAGCATGATAATAATTAGACTGCTCACATTTCAACTGCTTCTGCTATATATCCTCCTTCATCTCCATCCCCTGCACCTCCTCCCTCTCCTCCATTCCCTACACCTCCTCAACGCCATCTCATCAGTTCTTCCAAGTGAGGCTGAGGTTCATGGGCACCTCCTCTCACCTCCTCTGTGCATCCGCTGTTCCCGATGTGGTCTCCTGAGCATCGGTGTGACCAAGCGTAGATTCAGCAACCGTTCACCAAACACTTGCGTGCGATCGGCCAATGCCCACTGGATCTCCCAGTTGCTAACCATTCCATTACTGACCTTTCTGTCCTGGGCCTCCTCCATTGCCTGAGTGAGGCCACACACAAACTGGAGGAACACCACCCCATTTGCTGCTTGGGTAACTTACAACCCGATGGTCTGAACATAGAATTCTCCAATTTTAGGAAACTAACCCCCCCCCCCCCCCATTTCTCCCCAAACCCCCAACCTTGTGCATCCCTTTGACTTGTACCCATTTCTCCCCTCCCCCTCCTCCTCCCCTTCCACCTACATTCCTTCCTCTAGCTTCACAATTCGCCACTTTTCAATCCTTGTGGGCGGCATGGTGGCCCAGCGGTAGAGTTGCTGCCTTACAGCGAATGCAGCGCCGGAGACTCAGGTTCGATCCTGACTACGGGCGCCGTCTGTATGGAGTTTGTACTTTCTCCCCGTGACCTGCGTGGGTTTTCTCCGAGATCTTCGGTTTCCTCCCACACTCCAAAAGACATACAGGTATGTAGGTTAATTGACTGGGTAAATGTAAAAATTGTCCCTAGTGTGTGTAGGATAGTGTTAATGTGCGGGGATCGCTGGGCGGCGCGGACTCGGTGGGCCGAAGGGCCTGTTTCCGCGCTGTATCTCTAAATCTAAAAAAAAAAAATCTTATGTCCCACACCTCCTGGTTTTTCATCTCTGCCCTTTTTCCAACCATCTGCTTATCAACCCCTCACCCCCCCCCCCCCCCCCCACCTCACCTGTATCCACCTATTACTTGACAGGCTTTGTCCTGTCCCTCCCCTCTTCCAGTTTTCTTCTCCCACCCCCCCCCTCCCCACCGCATACAATCAGTCTGAAGAAGGGTCCAAACCTGAAACATCACCTATCCATGCTCTCCAGAAATGTTGCCTGACCCGCTGATTTACTCAAGCACTTTGTGTCTTTTTTGTAAATCAGTACATGCAGTTCCATAATGCTACCTGTCACATTTCATGGCGTTGATCAGGCACATTATTGCCACATTTTCGAGTACTAACCTATATAGCCCCTTTGTGTAGATGGGGGCATGCAAGACATACACAACACACCAAGGTCGGCACGGTGGCACACCGGTAGAGCTACTGCCTTACAGCGCCAGAGACCAGGGTTCGATCCTGACTACGGGTGCTTGTCTGTACGGAATTTGTACGTTCTTTCCGTGACCTGCACGGGTTTTCTCCGAGATCTTCGGTTTCCTCCCACACTCCAAGGATGTGCGGGTTTGTAGGTTAATTGGCTTGGTAGAAGTGTAAAATTGTCCCTAGTGTGCGTTGGGTAGCGTGAACATAGAAACATAGAAATAGGTGCAGGTGTAGGCCAATCGCTCCTTCGAGCTAGCACAGCCATTCAATAGGATCATGGCTGATCATCCAAAATCAGTACCCCGTTCCTGCTTTTTCACCATATCCCTTGATTCCGTTAGTCCTAAGAGTTAACTCTAACTCTCTTGAAAACATCCAGTTAATTGGCCGCCACTGCCTTCTATGGCAGAGAATTCCACAGATTTGCAACTCTCTGGGTGAGAATGTTTTTTCCGCATCTCAGTCCTAAATGGCCTTCTCCTTATTCTTAAACTGTGACCCCTGGTTCTGGAATCCCCACAATCCTCAGCGGCCATCGCTGGTCGGCACGGACTCGGTGGGCCAAAGGGCCTGTTTCCGCGCTGTATCTCTAAACTAAACTAAACTAAACTGATATTGTGCTCTAAATTGTGATACTCTCCATTAGCACTGTTTGGAATGGAATAGAGAGGTACAAACTTCAACCAAGGCACATTTCTGAACCTCAAAAACTGCAATGTAATCTCCAAGACCCATTATAAATAAATTGCATCTTCTAAAGCCCATTAAAAATACACTCAGCTGGGAAAATATCACTTTGATGCAAGCAAAAAATGAGTTGGAAGTAAAAATGCAGGTATAGCAGGCAATGAAGAAAGCTAATGGCATGTTGCCCTTCATAACGAGAAGATATGAGTATAGGAGTAAATAGGTCCTTCTGCAGTTGTACAGGGCCCTGGTGAGACCACATCTGGAGTATTGTGTGAGGTTTTGGTCTCCTAATTTGAGGAAGGACGTCCTTGCTATTGAGATAGTGCAGTGTTAATAGTGCAGAGGTTAATCCCCAGGATGGTGGGACTGTCATATGAGGGAAGATTGGAAAGACTGGGCTTATATTCACTGGAATCTAGAAGGATGAGAGGGGATCTTATGGAAACGTATAAAATTATAAAAGGACTGGACAAGCTAGATGCAGAAAAAATGTTCCCAATGTTGGGGGAGTCCAGAACAAGGGGCCACAGTCTAAGAATAAAGGAGAGACCATTTAAAACGGAGATGAGAAAAAACTTTTTCACCCAAAGAGTTGTGAATTTGTGGAAATCTCTGCCACAGGGGGCAGTGAAGGCCAATTCATTGGATGAATTTAAAAGAAAGTTAGATAGAGCTCTAGGGGATAGCAGAATCAAGGGGTATGGGGAAAAGGCAGGCACGGGTTCCTGATTGTAGATGATCAGCCATGATCACAATGAATGGCGGCGCTGGCTCGAAGGGCCAAATGGCCTCCTCCTGCACCTATTATCCATGTTTCTATTAGCACCACAAAAATGAAAACCTCAAGTCTGAAAATAATATGTTAGGAAACAAATTTCAATATCATTCCAGCTTAAATTCTGTAAATCTGACAAACGAGAAGGAGGCATAACATCATAATTCTTTTGTCAAGAAGCATCCTATTAATTACCAACACAGAGGGATGTCATTATCCTTTAATCCCAGCAATCAGCATGTAGATTACAAAACTGTGCTGTGGTGAGTCTGTGAGACCTCGAAAAGGTCACTTGCCATCCCTCTGATATTAACTCACATCTTGAGGCATGTCCCACTCGCTTGACTATCAAGACAACCCAGAATGCCTTCTGGCCATCGCCATGGAAACTGCTGCCGCTCATGGTTCATTTGCTCATTTCAGGATGGGATTTAATTGTAAACGAAGGAGCTTGCACATTAATGTACAACCTATAAGGGAGTCCGTTGGTTTAGTAAGCCTTCATTTGAAGTGAGAGGAGATGAAAAATGTGACCAGAATGTTAACACAAGGCGCGGACACAGCGAGGTCCCTTTAAGCTTGAGGTCCCTGCTCCTCACCGGTAGCTCCATTATCGCAGGTGGACATTTAAACTTTTTTAAATCCTGTCCTTTTTCAGCTTTTGTAGAACTCCTTCTGCCCCATGTAAAACCAGGGATGAGGCTGCAAAAGACAGCCAGGAAAAGAAAATGGGCACAAAATGGTGGACAGGCAGCAGCATCTCTGGAGAGAAGGAATGGGTGACGTTTCAGGTCGAGACCCTTCTTCAGACTGAGAGTCAGGGGAAAGGGAGACCGGAGATGTGAAAGAGTAAGGTGTGAAAACAATATACAGTATTGTAGCGACCATAGAGTAATGGTCCTGGTCGTCGAACCCTCAGATTGGCCAGCAAGGTCACGTGTGGGCGCGACCGTAGGGATTGGTCCAGAGAGCGACATCGCTGATTGGACAGCGTTGTCATGTGCGCTTTTGGCGCCCGAAAAGAGTTAGTTCGGAGACGTCTTCAAGGAAGACAGTGAGTTTTGATGGTTGTCCGTTATCTTGTTGTTAAACCTTTGTATTCGAATATTGCTGTCGCAATAAACTTCTTCTACAATATACCAAGTTTCCGGACTCGCCATATTGGTGGCCCCGACGTGATCTGGGCGATCACCGACCATGAGCGAACACGACGCCCCGTTGTTGGATGCTGCGCCTGGCACACCGGAGTTAAGCGCAGTAAGCGTTCACCTTCCGTCGTTTTGGACACATCAACCACAATCTTGGTTTGTCCACACCGAAGCCCAGTTTCATTTGAGAAACATATCCATAGACGCGACGAAGTATTACTACCTCGTCAGCGCTCTATCGCCAGAGACGACCACACGCGTGATGCGGTTCATCGTAAATCCTCCTGCGGAAAACAAGTACGAGGCTATGAAGGCACTGTTACTACGAACCTTCGGGTTCCATAGGCATGATCGCGCCAAAAAACTTCTGCACCTACCGGATCTCGGAGATCGACTGCCGTCCGTTCTCATGGCCGAGATGATGATGCTGGCCGACGAACATATGGATTGCCTCATGTTCGAGCAGGCATTCCGAGAGAAGCTTCCCGAGGATGTCCGACTTCTGCTCACGGATTGTTCTTTTAAGGACCCAGAAGCATATGCAGAAAAAGCTGATGCGCTCATAGCGGCCAAATCGAAGGGGAGTGGTTCGATCAACAAGGTCTCGACATCAGTTACCACGCCACAGCGACATCAAGATGGCGCCGCGTCTCCCGCCAGTCCTCCAAAAGCCCGCCAAAAAGATCCGCACAAGCGCGGCTGGTGCTATTATCATCTATGATGGGGTAGAGAATCCCGCAACTGCCGCTCACCTTGTACTTTCGCGGGAAATGCCTCGGCCGATCGTACATAGGGGCAGTTGCGATTGGCCAGAACCGACGCCTCTACGTCCGAGATCGATTCACGGACACAGACTTTTTAGTGGACACGGGAGCCATTGTCAGTATAGTGCCGCCGACCGACCTCGAAACCAGAACGGGTAAGACAGGTCCCACCCTTATCGCGGTTAATGGCAGCCTCATCCGCACGTTCGGCACGCGGAAGATGTCCCTTGTGTTAGGCCTCCGCACGTATGAATGACCATTCATTATAGCAGACGTCAGACAAGCGATCCTAGGCGCAGATTTTCTCTGGGCCTTTTCACTGGTCCCCGATGTCCGCGGTAACGACCTCCGACCCTGCGCCAGCGAGGAGCCCGTCGCTCCGACAATCGCCTCCCCGCCCAGCCCTACTGCCCAGGCCGTCGTCGCGGCCCCTGACTCGTATGCTGAGGTCCTGGCGGAGTTTCCAGAGCTGCTCATCCAGCGTTTTGACACCCCTTCGGCCAAGCACGGCGTGGTCCACCACATTCGCACCGAGGGCCCTCCCGTTTTGGCTCGGGCCAGGAGACTACCGCCAGACAAACTGGTGGTGGCACGGGCGGAATTTAGGAAGATGGAGGAAATGGGCATTGTCCGTCAGTCCGACAGCCCATGGGCCTCACCGTTGCATATGGTCTCCAAGGCATCTGGGGGGTGGAGACCATGTGGCGATTATCGGCGTCTCAATACTGTCACCACGGCTGATCGCTACCCATACCGCACCTGCAGGACTTTTCGTCTGGGCTGGAAGGGGCGGTGGTGTTCTCCAAAATCGATTTGGTGCGAGGATACCACCAGATTCCGGTGCGGCCGGAGGACATACCAAAAACTGCAACTATTACTCCGTTCGGGTTGTTCGAATGGTTGCGCATGCCTTTCGGTTTAAAGAACGCGGCACAGGCTTTCCAACGACTGATAGACCGTGTGGGTCGGGGTTTACCCTTTTTGTTTATTTATTTGGACAACATCCTGGTCGCCAGCCCCTCAATGCAGGAACACCAGGTCCACTTGCGGACTGTGTTCCAGCGGCTCCAAGACCACGGGCTAATTATCCAACCCTCCAAGTGTCAATTCGGCCTCCCTTCTCTTGATTATTTAGGGCACAGAATCACCCCTGCCGGCGCCACCCCTTTGCCTGAGAAGGTGGAGGCTATCCGGGCATTTCCCAGGCCCACCACAGTGAAAGGGCTGCAGGAGTTCGTAGGTATGGTTAACTTCTACCATAGGTTCGTTCCGGCAGCTGCGCGGGTCATGCGCCCGCTCTTCCAGTGCCTTGCGGGTAAACCTGTAGAGTTGATATGGTCCCCGGCCGCAGAGTCGGCTTTTACAGCAGCTAAAGCAGCCTTGGCAGACGCCACCATGTTAGTCCACCCGAGCCCCTCCGCCCCCACGGCCCTGACGGTTGATGCGTCTGACGTGGCGGTGGGTGGGGTTTTGGAGCAGCAGGTCGGTGGCCGTTGGCAGCCCTTGGCGTTTTTCAGCCGGCAACTGAATTCGGCTGAGCTGAAGTATAGCGCATTTGACCGAGAGCTTCTGGCCCTCTATTTAGCTGTTCGTCATTTCAGGTATTTCCTTGAGGGCCGCCCTTTTGTGGCCTTTATGGACCACAAACCATTAACATTTGCATTTTTCAAATTGTCTGACCCATGGTCGGCCCGCCAGCAGCGGCACCTGACTGCCATCTCCGAATTTAACACCGATGTCCGTCATGTCGCGGGTAAGCTTAATGCCGTTGCTGACGCCCTGTCTAGACCTGCTTGTTCCCCCATTTCGGCGGTGGACTGCGAGGTGGATCCCCAGGAGCTTGCGGAGGCACAGCTTCTAGCGGATACCGCCTCGGCATACCAGTCCACCACTTCGGGATTGAAGTTGGCTCAGGTAGCCTGCGGGTCGGAAGGCACGAAAGTCTGGTGTGATGTTTCCCTTCCCCGTCCCAGGCCGGTAGTACCGCCCTCCCTTCAGCGCTGGGTTTTCGATGCCATTCACGGGCTGGCGCACCCATCCATCCGCTCCACCTCTGCTTTAGTAGCAGCTCGGTTTGTCTGGCATGGCCTACGTAAACAGGTAGTGGGTTGGGCACGTTCCTGCATTCCCTGCCAGACCGCTAAAGTCCAGCGCCATGTCCAGCCCCCCGTACAGGAGTTCGAGGTCCCAGCAGTTCGTTTTTTCCACATTCACGTGGATTTAGTCGGGCCCTTGCCTTCCTCCCGGGGCTACACCCATCTCCTCACGGTGGTGGATCGGTTCACCCGGTGGCCAGAGGCTTTCCCATTGTCCGATATCTCGGCAGCCTCTTGTGCCAGAACTTTGGCCCTCCATTGGGTAGCACGTTTCGGGGTTCCGGCAGTTATTACCACCGACACGGGGCCGCAGTTCACTTCGTCCCTCTGGGCCACGCTAGCCGAGCTGTATGGTTCCAGGTTACAACACACTACAGCATACCACCCCCAGGCAAATGGGCTTGTGGAGAGATTCCACCGTCAACTCAAGGCGGCCCTCAGTGCAAGGCTTGAAGGCCCGGACTGGGTAGACCAACTCCCCTGGGTCCTTCTGGGCATCCGGACTGCTCCTAAGCTAGATCTCGGTGCGTCGTCCGCGGAGCTAGTGTATGGCTCGCCACTTCGAGTACCCGGAGATTTGTTTCCGGACCCCTCAGACCAGCTGCCTCCAGTCCCATCAGTCTTAGCATCGCTCCGGGCACGGGTGGGCTCCCTGGCTCCAGTTCCGACTTCACGTCATGGGTGTCCCATGGTACATGAACCGCCTTCCCTGAAGGACTGTGAGTTTGTGTTTTTGCGAAAGGATTCCCATCGCGCCCCGTTGCAGAGGGTCTATCAAGTGCCGTTCCGGGTTTTGCGTAAGGGGACGTCTACCTTCACCTTAGACGTGGGCGGCAGGAGTGAGCTCGTCTCGGTGTCCCGGCTTAAACCTGCACACTTGGATCCGGATCAACCAGTCCTGGTCGGCCAACCCCCTAGGAGAGGCCGGCCTCCGTCAGTTCCGCTCAGTCCAGGACCCCCCGCTCCGGCTGTTCCTCCAAGTCCGGAATCTCCGGCTCCTGTGATTCAGGCTGCCCCTCTCCTTACTCGTTCTGGTCGCGAAATCCGGCTCCCTGCTAGGTTCCGTACCTCGGGTTCTGGGGGGGGTCATGTAGCGACCATAGAGAATGGTCCTGGTCGTCGAACCCTCAGATTGGCCAGCAAGGTCACGTGTGAGCGCGACCGTAGGGATTGGTCCAGAGAGCGACATCGCTGATTGGACAGCGTTGTCATGTGCGCTTTTGGCGCCCGAAAAGAGTTAGTTCGGAGACGTCTTCAAGGAAGACAGTGAGTTTTGATGGTTGTCCGTTATCTTGTTGTTAAACCTTTGTATTCGAATATTGCTGTCGCAATAAACTTCTTCTACAATATAACAAGTTTCCGGACTCGCCATAGTATCATAAATTTGCATGACGTTTCGGGTCGAGACCCTTCTTCAGACTCAAGAAGGGGCTCGACCCGAAACGTCACCCATTCCTTCTCCCCAGAGATGCTGCCTGACCTGCTGAGTTACTCCAGCATTTTGTGAATATCTTCGGTTTAAACCAGCATCTGTAGTTCTTTCCTACACAGCTCTGGATAGCATGGATGGGTGACGTTTCGGGTTGGGACACTTCTTTAAACTGATTGTGTGGTGGGGAGGTAGAGAGCTGGACAGGAGGAGGATTAGGACAAAACCAGCATCTGCAGTTCCTTCCTACACAGATCAAAGGTCTGACCAGGTTCCCCTCCATTGTCTTTCTCTTTGTCTTTGTCTCTTTCCTCTCCTCTATTTCACCCTCTTCTTGCCCCACAGCTGCTTGTTTAGTTCAGTTTAGTTCATTGTCACGTGTACCGAGGTACAGTGAAAAGCTTTTGTTGCATGATGTCCAGTCAGCAGTGAGACAATACATGATTACAATTGAGCCATTTACAGTGTACATGATCAGGGAATAATGACTTCTCCAACTTTAGATAGCTCCTCTGTCCCTCTCTTCCCCTCCCCCTTCCCGGTTCTCCCACTGTCTTCCTGTCTCCACCTATATCCTACCTGAAAGGTCACCCATTCCTTCTCTCCTGAGATGCTGCCTGACCTGCTGAGTTACTCCAGCATTTTGTGATACCTTCGATTTATACCAGCATCTGCAGTTATTTTCCTAGGGAATAATGTTTAGTGCAAGGTAAAGCCAATAGAGTCTGATCAAGGGTAGATTTTTTTTTTAGATTTAGAGATACAGCGTGGAAATAGGCCCTTCGGCCCACCGAGTCCTCACTGCCCAGCGATCCCCGCACATTAACACTATCCTACACACACTAGGGACAATTTTTACATTTACCCAGTCAATTAACCTACAAACCTGTACGTCTTTGGAGTGTGGGTGGAAACCGAAGATCTCGGAGAAAACCCACGCGGGTCACGGGGAGAACGTACAAACTCCGTACAGACGGCGCCCGTAGCCAGGATCAAACCTGAGTCTCCAGCGCTGCATTCGCTGTAAGGCAGCAACTGTACCGCTGCACTTGTACCATCGTACAGCTTCTGTACTCTATGCATAATTGTGCTTGTCCGTCCACTGCTTCCACACTGATGGCAGATGAAGCAGTCAGCCTTTGGATGAATTGTGCTCAGCGCTCATTGAGTAATGAGCCAAGGTGACCTTATGTAATCAACAGAGGATGGTAAGTGGTGTTGTTTAACACGTTTCTAAATTTAGAAAGCGGGTCAATCAATCTGCAAGGTATCGCAACCACAGGAAAGAAATAAATGACCACGTCATCTCTCTTAGATAAAAATCAATGCTGCATGCTGGAAGTCTAAGTGTGACCAAACTCTGCTCTAATCCTATGTACAAGTTTTCACATTGTCGTGGGCCAGATCTCAGACAGTGGTGAGGCGGAGTGCAGGATGGCGATAGCGAGCTCAGTAGCAGAATGCCCAAGACAAATACCTCTCCCTCGATGTGTTAGGAAGCAACTGGTTTAAACCGAAGGCAGACACAAAAAGCTGGGGTAACTCAGCGGGACAGGCAGCATCTCTGGAGAGAAGGAATAGGTGGTGATGCTTTGCGCTGAGACCCTTCTTCAGACCATACCTTTTTCCCCCAGAGATGCTGACTCACTCCACCTTTGTGTGTCTAACCTTTCCCTCAAAGTCAGCAAAACAGAGGAGCTCGCCATCAGTTTCAGGGTACGGGGTGGAGTACCCCTGGCTCGAAGGGCCGAATGGCCTGCTCCTGCACCTATTGTCTATTGTCTGTAGCGATGTTGCAGAGGTGGAGATGGTTGAGAACTTAAAGGTCCTCCGTGTGAATATCACTAACACATTATCATGACCCCACCACAATGATGCGGTGGCCATCAAGTGCAGCAAAGCCTCTACTTCCCCAGAGGGTTAAGGACATTTGACACGTCTCCAATGGCTCCTACCAATTTCTACAGGTGCATCTTAAAAGCTATCAAGATTCAAGATTCAAGGTTCAATTTATTGCCACATGTACCAATTAAGGTACAGTGAAATTTGAGTTACCAAAACAGCCATACTAAGTAAAAAAGCAACAAGACACACATCCACATAAAATAAAATTTAACATAAACATCCACCACATTCCTCATGTGCAGGAAAGAACTGCAGATGCTGGCTTAAATTGAACATAGACACAAAATGCTGGGGTAACTCAGCGGGACAGGCAACATCTCCGGAGGGAGGCAATGAGTGACGTTTCGGGTCGAGACCCTTCTTCAGACTGCTCGTCTGAACAAAACCTATCTATCCAGATCATCACAACCTGCTTTGCCAACTGCTCTGCTCAAGACCACAATAGGTCGCAGAGCAATGCAGCCTGATCCATCACGCAAATCAACCCTCTCTCCCACCAATCCCTCCCCCCATCCCCACCCACCCACATCTCCCCTATCAACTCCATCTAGACTTCATGCTTCCTCAATAAAGCAGCCAACATCATCATCAGCGAGCACCCACATCCCACTTATTCTCAGGTTTCCCCTCCCCATTTCAGCAGAAAATACAAAAGCTTGAAAGCACATACCATCAGATTCAAGAACAGCTTCTTCCCCACTGTTAAACATAGAAACATAGAAAATAGGTGCAGGAGGAGGCCATTTGGCCCTTCGAGCCAGCACCGCCATTCATTGTTGATCATGGCTGATCATCCACAATCAATAACCCGTGCCTACCTTCTCCCCATATCCCTTGATTCCGCTAGCCCCTAGAGCTCTATCTAACTCTCTTTTTAATTCATCCAGTGAATTGGCCTCCACTGCCCTCTGTGGCAGAGAATTCACCAAATTCATGACTATCTGGGTGAAAAAGTTTTTTCTCACCTCATTTTTAAATGGCCTGCCCTTTATTTAGTTTTTAGTTTTAGTTTTAGAGATACAGCACAGAAACAGGCCCTTCGGCCCACCGAGTCCGCACCGACCAGCGATCCCCACACATTAACATTATCCTTCACACACCAGGGACAATTTTACATTTACACCAAGCCAATTAACCTACAAAGCTGTACGTCTTTGGAGTGTGGGAGGAAACCGATGATCTCGGAGAAAACCCACGCAGGTCACGGGGAGAACGTACAAACTCCATACAGACAGCACCCGTAGTCGGGATCGAACCCGGGTCTCCGGTGCTGTAAGCGTTGTAAGGCAGCAACTCTACCGCTGCGCCACCGTAGCCACCCATTCTTAGACTGTGTGGCCCCTGGTTCTGGACTCCCCCAACATAGGGAACATTTTTCCTGCATCTAGCTTGTCCAGTCCTTTTATAATTTTATACCTCTTGAATGCCGAGTATGAAATCCCAATCTTTCAACACATCTTGTTGCAGTCCTTGCACTTTTTTTTAATCTGCGCTTTCTCTGAATCTGTAAAGTTATATTTTTACTCTGTTTATTTTATCATTGGTGCTGCCCGATGAACCCATGTAAGGTATGCCTTGCCTGCGTAGCTCGCAAAAACAAAAGTTTTCACAGTTTCTCCATAAATGTGACGTTAATAAGCCGACAGCAAACTGAAAAACGAACCCGTTTGAAATACTCAGACAGCATCTGCGAGGGTGTGAACGATGAAAGGTAAAGTTGACCGGGGACCGTCTGACCGCTCTTTGAGCTCGGGCCTCAGGAACTTCACCTTGCATCTGAGAATCAGCTTGGGATGTCGTGTAGCATTAAAAATACTGCACACTCAGCGATCTTCTTTCCAAATGGATTCATGTGGAGAAACGGCGACGAGTTTTTACAAAGCGAGGTGCAATGAACAGCAAATGAAGGGCAGCCGCGACATTACTTTTGTTAAGATTGCTTCAGGCAGAGACGTCTCTTTCCTGAATAACAATGTTAAACCTTTTATATTCAGTTGAGGTAAATTAGGCATCAGCTCAACTTGCTCCTTGAACCAAAATACTTGCCGAGATTCTGGGTTGAACCCACAACCGTTCGGGCCAACGGAGCTCCGGAGGTTAATGTACTTTTAATTTCACTTCTTTACAGGATGAGGGCTAACAAGTCCTGAGGTGAGTGGCTCACTGGGCCCTTTCAAAGGGCAGATATAGATCACCCACAATGGTGAGTCCATTTTTGCCGAATAGTGATAGAGCGGCTTGGATAGAGTGGATGTGGATTGAATGTGGGAGGTCATAGCCTCGGTGTTAAAGGACGTTCCTTTGGGAAGGAGATGAGGAGGAATTTCTCCAGTCTGTGGGTGGTGAATCTGTGAAATAATTTGTCCCAGAATGGCTGTGGAGGCCAAGTCAGTGGATATTTTTAAGGCAGAGATAGGTAGATTCTTGATTACTACGGGTGTCAGGGGTTATGGGGAGAAGGCAGGAGAATGGGGTTAGGAGGGAGAGACAGATCAGCCATGATTGAATGGCGGAGTGGACTTGATGGGCCGAATGGCCTATTTCTGCTCCTGTCACTTATGACCTTCTGAAGCGGCTCTATAATCCAAACTGTATTGGGACGGTGATCTCCTCTGTGAGGGACAATACTGAAGCAGATGGGCATTTAAGCTAGAAGGTGAAAATATTCAGGAGGTTCAGCAGTATCTATGACAGATAAAGGTCATTGGTCCCCAATACCGAAACCAGCTTTTTAATACATATTGATTTAATTACTTTAATTTAAATTTCCCATCTGCTGTGCTGGGATTCAGTCTAGGCTCTGCGTAAAAATGAGCCGTTTCCACAGTTATGTTCACATATTCCAGTTTAACATAAATTTAAGGATTTTCTCAAACATTTTCACAAACTATACAATACAATACAATACAATACAATATATCTTTATTGTCACTGTACAGGGGTACAACAAGATTGGGAATGCACCTCCCATACGATGCAATAATTTAATTAGCTAGTCAGTATTCATTTAAACAACCCAATGAAACAAATTGTAACAGTTTTAAAACAGTATAAAGTGCAAGTAGATCTGTGCCGGTTCACTGTGCGATGTGACCATCCGGCTCAGCAGGACCGGTTCATAGCAGCTATGGGGATGAAGCTGTTCCTGAGTCTGGAGGTGCGGGCGTAGAAGGCCTTGTAGCGTCTGCCCGATGGAAGGAGTTCGAACAAACTGTTGCAGGGATGTGAAGAGTCTTTGTAGATGCTGGTGACTTTTCTGAGGCATCGTGTGTTGTAGATGCCCTCCAAGGCTGGTAGCTGTGTTCCAATGGTCCTCTGAGCTCTATGGACTACCCGCTGAAGAGCTTTCCTCTCTGCCTCCGTGCATCCGTGTATCAGAGTCGGGTTACGTATATCACTGATAATATATTGCATTATTTTTAATCATATGTTTATTCATTTTATTGTTGCATTAAAATGGATGTTGCATACATGGATTTTAGTAAGGCATTTAATAAAGTCGCTCAGGGTAGAGATTAAGTTGCATGGGTAGGAAAAAAACTGCAGATGCCGGTTGAAATCGAAGGTAGACACAAAACGCTGGAGTAACTCAGCGGGTCAGGCAGCATCTCTGGATAGAAGGAGAAGGGTCTCGACCCCAAACGCCACCCATTCCTTCTCTCCCGAGACGCTGCCTGACCCGCTGAGTTACTCCAGCATTTTGTGTCTACCTTAAGTTGCATGGGAATAGCTTGGTTGTTTTGGATTCAGAGCTGGCTTACTCGTAGAAGACAGAGGGTTGTGGTGAAAGGATGCCACTCTGGAAGGAGGTCTGTGATGGTGGATCAAAACAGGGAGAATGACAAAAAAATGTCAGAAGAAATGGATAGGACAATGGGAATATCTGAACTGGTGTAGAATGAGATGTGGAGGTCGTCTAGTCAATTATTAATGGGGACAGTTTGAAGTTACATGTACAGATAATGAAAGTATTATGTTTTGCTAAAACTGGGACGGTGGGATATGACCAGCAGGCCATGCTGTACTTTAAAGAAATTTAGCTTAGTTTAGAGATTTCGCGTGGAAACTGGTCCTTCGGCCACCGAGTCCCCTCTAACCAGCAATCCCCGCACACGAACACTAGCACATTAACATTATCCTAATGTCAATCTAGGGTCAATTTTACACATACACCAAGCCAATCCACCTACAGACCTGTGCATCTTTGGAATGTTGCAGGAAACCAAAGATCTCTGAGAAAACCCACGCGGTCACAAACTCCGCACAGACAGCACCCGTAGTCCGGAATGAACCATGGTCTCTGGTGCTGCAAGTGCTGTAAGGTGGCAACTCTACCACTGCGCCACTCTGTTGGAGAAAGAAAAATGGACTCGATATCACAGTTGACAAGAGCACAAAATGGCCAGTTCTGATACAGACTGGAGTGCTAGCGAGAGAGAACTAGATAGAGCTCTTGAGGATAGCGGAGTCAGGGGGTATGGGGAGAAGGCAGGAACGGGGTACTGATTGAGAATGATCAACCATGATCACATTGAATGGCGATGCTGGCTCGAAGGGCCGAATGGCCTACTCCTGCACCTGTTGTCTATTGTCTATTGTCTATTGTCAGACCGAGAAAGCGAGCTACCTACAGGTGGGGAATTTGACATCGAGCACATAGTGAGGGATTGTTCCTCAAATTTGCATTGGACCTCATTGTGACTGCACGGTAGGCTGAAGAAAAAACAAATGATTTAGTTTTTCTATGAGAGAACAAACTATTTCACGAATTGTGAAAGGCCTGGATAGAGTGGCTGTGCAGAAGTTGTTTCACCAGTGGGAGAGTCAAGGACCAGAGGTCACAGACTCAGAATAAAAGGACAAACCTTTAGAAAGGAAATGAGGAGGAATTTTTTCAGTCAGTGTGTGGTGAATCTGTGGAAATCTTTGCTGTGGACGGCTGTGGAGGCCAATAGAGATTTCTGAGGCAGAGATTGACAGGTTCTTGATCCGTAAGGGTGTCGGGTGTTATGGGTCGAAGGCGGGAGAATGAGGTTGAGAGGGAAATACAGATCTTCCACGATTGAATGGCAAAGCAGATTTGATGGGCCAAATGGCCTAATTCTGCTCCAAGAACGTGACCGAGAGGCCAGGCTGGGGGTGGGATGCATGGTCGGAATGGCAGCAATAGACATTTAGGGTCACTCCCGTAATTTCAGCGCAGGTGCGCTGCAAAGCAATCTCTCTACGCTCTAATAGCCTCTAATCCAGGCATCATCCAAGTGAACCTCTACTCCAAACCCTCCACACCCATCCTGTTATGCAGGACTGCAAACATCACTCCCAATGTTTACTCCAAACCATACTCCAAAGGTTTATGAAACTGCAACGCTACTCCCCGACCTGTATACTCAACACCCCGACTTATGAAAACAAGCATGCCATATGCCTTCATTCCCCCCCAATCTACTTGAGTTGTCAAGTTCAGGGAGTAACGGAATTGCACTCCAGGATCGTGAGAGTCCATTTTGAACACGTGGTCGATTCACTAGATTGGAAAAAGTGCAGGTGAATTACTTAATTTCGCTAGAAGATCTAATTGGGTCTGTGGGTGGTGGGAAGGGATGAGGTGAGAGAACATTTTCCATTTTCCAAGTTACATCCTGGAATGTTTTGAGGATGTAACTAGGAAAATGGACAAGGGAGAGCAAGTGGATGTAGTGTACCTGGACTTTCAGAAAGCCTTCGATAAGGTCAATAGACAATAGACAATAGACAATAGGTGCAGGAGAAGGCCATTCGGCCCTTCGAGCCAGCACCGCCATTCAATGTGATCATGGCTGATCATTCTCAATCAGTACCCCATTCCTGCCTTCTCCCCATACCCCCTGACTCCGCTATCCTTAAGAGCTCTATCCAGCTCTCTCTTGAATGCATTCAGAGAATTGGCCTCCACTGCCTTCTGAGGCAGAGAATTCCACAGATTCACAACTCTCTGACTGAAAAAGTTTTTCCTCATCTCAGTTCTAAATGGCCTACCCCTTATTCTTAAACTGTGGCCCCTGGTTCTGGACTCCCCCAACATTGGGAACATGTTTCCTGCCTCTAACGTGTACAACCCCTTAATAATCTTATACGTTTCAAGATTCAAGATTCAAGATTCAAGATAGCTTTATTGTCATCCAAATTGGACAAAATTCAGTCACCCACAGTCCAACAACAAAAGCATCAAAATAGGCATTAAAATTACATTTTAATGCCTATTTTGATGCTTTTGTTGTTGGACTGTGGGTGACTGAATTTCATCCAATTTGGATGACAATAAAGCTATCTTGAATCTTGAATCTTGAAATCTCCTCTCATCCTTCTAAATTCCAGTGTATACAAGCCTAGTCGCTCCAGTCTTTCAACATATGAAAGTCCCGCCATACCAGGAATTAACCTAGTAAACCTACGCTGCACGCCCTCAATAGCAAGAATATCCTTCCTCAAATTTGGAGACCAAAACTGCACACGGTATTCCAGGTGCGGTCTCACTAGGGCCCTGTACAACTGCAGAAGGACCTCTTTGCTCCTATACTCAACTCCTCTTGTTATGAAGGCCAACATTCCATTGGCTTTCTTCACTGCCTGCTGTACCTGCATGCTTCCTTTCAGTGACTGATGCACTAGGACACCCAGATCTCGTTGTATGTCCCCTGTTCCTAACTTGACACCATTCAGATAATACTCTGCCTTCCTATTCTTACCACCAAAGTGGATAACCTCACATTTATCCACATTAAACTGCATCTGCCATGCATCCGCCCACTCACACAACCTGTCTAAGTCACCCTGCAACCTCATAGCATCTTCCTCACAGTTCACACTACCACCCAGCTTTGTATCATTTGCAAATTTGATAATGGTACTTTTAATCTCTTCATCCAAGGCCCCACATAGGAGATTAGTGGGCAAGATTAGAGCAGATGGTATTGGGGGTAAGGTAGTGACATGGACAGAAAATTGGTTGGAAGACCAAAGTGTAGGGATTAACGGGTCCCTTTCAGAATGGCAGGCAGTGACAAGTGGGGTACCGCAAAGCTCAGTGCTGGGACCACAGCTATTTACAATATAAATTAATGACTTAGATGAAGGGATTAAAGGTAACATTAGCAAATCTGTGGATGACACAAAGCTGGGTGGCAGTGTGAACTGTGAGGAAGATGTAAGAGGATGCAGGGTGACTTGGACAGGTTGTGTGAGTGGGCAGATGCATGGCAGATGCAGTTTAATGTGGATAAATGTGAGGTTATCCACTTTGGTGGTAAGAATAGGAAGGCAGAGTATAATCTGAATGGTGTCAAGTTAGGAAAAGAGGAAGTACAACGAGATCTGGGTGTCCTAGTGCATCAGTCACTGAAAGGAAGCATGCAGGTACAGCAGGCAGTGAAGAAAGCCAATAAAATGTTGGCCTTCATAACACGAGGAGTTGAGTATAGGAGCAAAGAGGTCCTTCTGCAGTTGTACAGGGCCCTAGTGAGACCACACCTGGAGTACTGTGTGCAGTTTTGGTCTCCAAATTTGAGGAAGGATATTCTTGCTATTGAGGGCGTGCAGCGTAGGTTCACTAGGTTAATTCCGGAATGGCGGGACTCTCGTATGTTGAAAGACTGGAGCGACTGGCCTTGTATACTCTGGAATTTAGAAGGATGAGAGGGGATCTTATTGAAACATATAAGGTTATTAAGGGATTGGACACGCTAGAGGCAGGAAACATGTTCCCGATGTTGGGGGAGTCCCGAACCAGGGGCCACAGTTTAAGAATAAGGGGTAGGCCATTTCGAACGGAGATGAGGAAAAACCTTTTCACTCAGAGAGTTGTGAAGCTGTGGAACTCTGTCTCAGAAGGCAGTGGAGGCCAATCCCCTGGATGCTTTCCAGAGAGAGCTAGATAGAGCTCTTAATGATAGCGGAGTCAAGGGATTTGGGGAGAGAGCAGGAATGGGGTACTGATTGTGGATAATCAGCTATGATCACGGTGAAAGGCGGTGCTGGCTCAAAGGGCCGAATGGCCTACTCCTGCACCTATTGTCTATTGTCTATTGTCTATTGTTTATAACAAGTTTTGTTCCGTCTTCTGTTGCGTGGGAAAGTGCTGTAGGAGAGGGAGTGGTTAATGAGGATGGAAGAGCAGACTAATCCCTCTAAACATGAGAAATGGGAGGAGAAGGCAAGATGTGTCTAGATCTTGTGGCAGTTGGCAGAAGATGTAAAGAGATGATCCGTTGAATGTAAAGGACCAGGGAAGTGAGAACCAGGGAAAACTTGTCCAGGAACTATATAGGAGAAAAAATGGATAAGAAGAGAAATATTAAGAAAAGGTGAGGTCAAGGCCTCGGTCCACTATGACAGTGAGGAAAGACGGTTCAGGAGAAGGAAGATATTTTAGAGATATCTATGGAGTCTTTTATTATTTAGACCAAAAGCCACTCAAAAACAGAGGAACGAGGAGAATGGAATGGTCTTTACAGGTGGGTGGGTGGGAGAAAATATTGTCAAGACATTAACTGTGGAATACAATTATGGTAATGAATACACATGGGCATAGTCATCCACTGACATACACATGCCACTGCAAGAAGTCCATCAGATTAAGGGGTTTGACAGGCTAGATGCAGGAAGATAGTTCCCGATGTTGGGGAAGTCCAGAACAAGGGGTCACAGTTTAAGGATAAGGGGGAAGTCTTTTAGGACCGAGATGAGAAAGTTCTTTTTCACACAGAGAGTGGTGAATCTGTGGAATTCTCTGCCACAGAAGGTAGTTGAGGCCAGTTCATTGGCTATATTTAAGAGGGAGTTCGATGTGGCCCTTGTGGCTAAAGGGATCAGGGGGTATGGAGAGAAGGCAGGTACGGGATACTGAGTTGGATGATCAGCCATGATCATATTGAATGGCGGTGCAGGCTCGAAGGGCCGAATGGCCTACTCCTGCACCTATTTTCTATACTTCTATGTTTCTATGTTTCTATTACCTGTAAATTCCTTTCGCACCACCTTCCAACACTTGGGCAGGATGAGCAGATGCTGGTACTTGTGAAATATCACAGTGAAGGTGCACCGGGGGAAATGGGTAATGGAATTTCTGGTCAATGGATCCTTTGCCAAATGCAATACGAGTCCATTATCATCCCCTCAATTATTTCTTTAACTGGTTGTGTCGATTAAATGCTGGCATGTTAACTTTACCGCAGGAAAATCCCGTCAATGTAATTAGCTAATGAATTGATTGGGGCTGCTCCAGCCTGTTACTCTGCGCTTCTACAATTGTTCCCAATCCACGAGACCAAGCAGGAAAAGCAAAATGGAAAAATATTTTATTGACAGTTTATGGTAAAAAATTTGACAACAATGCTTTTCTGATTTTTTTTTTTTTTCCCGTGGCTTTATAGAAACATAGAAAATAGGTGCAGGAGGAGGCCATTCGGCCCTTCGAGCCAGCACCGCCATTCATTGTGATCATGGCTGATCATCCACAATCAGTAACCCGTGCCTGCCTTCTCCCCATATCCCTTGATTCCGCTAGCCCCCAAAGCTCTATCTAACTCTCTTTTAAATTATGTTTTAGTATTTTGCTTATGTTAATTGAGGGAACGATGATCCCGTGGCAAAGCCATCCCAATCAATGCCTGACAAAAGCCATCAACAAACTGGTTAACTACCAGTAGTATAAGAAAATAACTGCAGATGCTGGTACAAATCGATTTATTCACAAAATGCTGGAGTAACTCGGCAGGTCAGACAGCATCTCGGGAGAGAAGGAATGGGTGACGTTTCAGGTCGAGACCCTTCTTCAGACTACCAAGTGTGAGGACTTTGATGTTGCCAGGATTGGAGGGTCTGAGCTACAGGGAAAGAGGTTGAGTAGGCTGGGACTCTATTCCATGGAGGATGAGGGGTGATCTGATACAGGTGTATAAAATCAAGAGAGGAATAGATCGGGTAGATGCACAGAGTCTCTTGCCCAGAGTAGGGGAATCGAGGACCAGAGGACATAGGTTCAAGGTGAAGGGGAAGAGATTTAATTGGAATCCGAGGGGTAACTTTTTCACATAGAGGGTGGTGGGTGTATGGAAAAAGCTGCCAGAGGAGGTAGTTGAGTCTGGGACTATCCCATTGTTTAAGAAACAGTTAGACAGGTACATGGATAGGACAGGTTTGGTGGGATATGGACCAAGCGCAGGCAAGTGGGACTAGTGCAGCTGGGACATTGTTGGCCGGTGTGGGCAAGTTGGGCTGAAGAGCCTGTTTCCACACTGTATCACTCTATGACTCTATGACTATGATAGTTTCATATCAGGACCGGCTGCCTTGTCTCTGGATGCTTAGAGAGTTAGATAGAGCTTTTAAAGGCCTGTCCCACTTAGGCAATTTTTTCGGCGACTGCCGGCGACTGTCAAAGTCGTAGCAGATCACCGAACTTTTCTTTTACCCGACGACAATGACCACGACAATGCCGAGTCAGATCGAGATTACACCGTCTTCGGAAACATCGCAAAATTCCCACGCTGTCAATGCTTCTCCGGCATCCTGGTTTTCGCTGAAATCACTGACAAGTCGGTAAGTACTTGAGAGTTTTGAAATATAACATCTTGTATGGGTTACTTAAAAACCAAGCTTCACTGTAACAAGGAATAAACTGGATTTACTTCCAGTTTACTAATAGCTGATTTTTTTTTTTTTAATTTTAAAGTGGTTAAGTGGATTTTTGTGCAGAGTGTGAGCATTCTTTGAAAATGTACGGGAGATGCATATCTGGTTTCTGGGTTGCATATCTGGGTTGGGAGCCCACTTTAAATGTAATGGCTGATGGCCATAAACATCGCAAAAATTTCCACGCTTACCTGACCGTCAAACTGTCGCCTCCAATCGATCTGTCAAATGTCCTGACGGTGAATAAATTGGTTAAACACAAGCATTTTATGGTATCTTGAAATTACTTTACTTATTTTAATATTATGTGCTTCTAAATGCATCTAAGAGAACCAAGCAAACCTGGGGACAGCATGCGACAGCGCCCACAATAAGCAACGATACCTGGCGACAAGCCAGCTTTCGTCGAGAAATTTCACGTCGGTTGATTTCTCAGCGACGCGCCGAGATCCACTACGATTCTTGGAAGACTCCTCACGATCATGCCCGCGACACCCCGGCGAACTGTCGGCGACAGCCTTGTCACCGGCAGTCGCCTTAAAATTGCCTAAAGTGGGATAGGCCCTTTAAGGATAGGGGAGTCAAGGGATATGGGGAGAAGGCAGGAACAGGGTACTGATTGTGGACGATCAGCCATGGTCACGGTGAATGGCGGTGCTGGCTCGAAGGGCCGAATGGCCTACTCCTGCACCTATTATCTATTGTCTATTTTCTATTGTCTATTGTCTGTTGTCTATTGTCTATTGCCCTGCCTTGGGAACTGTGCTGTAACAAAGAAAACAACATATTACAGATTGTGTAATAAAGGGCTAAGGAACACTATTGGTTAGAAGGCATCAGAATATATAAATGGATTGCAAACTTCATCTGCACTTCCGATCATTCTGAATTAGAGGTACTGTAGCTTTGCCGAGTAAAATTGAGTTCAATTATAAAGATTGGGTAAGTTTAAGTTACATCAAACATTTAATTCTGGTTTAAAATTAAATTCACCTACTCTGGCCCCAGGCACAAAGCTACCTATTTCCCAGGCTGAAATATCATTTGCACAGATAACCAGTTTGAGCTAATTCATATGTTTGCATAATGGTTTCTCCGGCTGAGGAATGTAGTACCAAGGGTCACAGACTCAAAGTCAAAGTAGGCGATTGAGAACTGGTGCATGGAGATATTTCTTTATTCCAAGCCCAGTGAGCTGCTGGGATTCTCCATCTCGGAAGGCTGTGGTGGTTTAGTCATTCAAAGCAGGGCTTGATAAGAGTTCTGGACATTAAGGCAATCATCGAATACGGGACTAGTGTTAGTCACAAAAAGCTGGAGTAACTCAGCAGGACAGGCAGCATCTCTAGAGAGAAGGAATGGGTGACGTTTCGGGTCAAGACCCTTCTTCAGACTGATGTTTCGGGAAGGGGGGTGGGGTACAGAGGTAAGATGTAGTCGGAGACAGTAAGACTGGTCGGAGAACTGAGAAGGGGGAGGGGATGGAGAGAGACGGAAAGCAATGACTACTTGAAGTTAGAGACGTCAATGTTCATACCGCTGGAGTGTAAGCTGCCCAAGCAAAATATGAGGTGCTGTTCCTCCAATTTGGGCTGGGCCTCACTCTGACAACAGACTAGTGTTAGAGTTGGTTTGAAGGGCAATACGGCCAACTCCTGCTCTCAATTCTTAGTGGATTAGCTAGGGTCATACAGGGGTTCAGCACTAAAACAGGTCCTCTGTCCCATCCAATCCACACTGACCATCAGCCACCCACACTGATCCTCTTTTAATCCCATATTCCGCTTAATTTCCCCCCACTTTTCCTCCCCCCCCCCCCCCCCCGCCCCCCACCCTCCCAGCATCCTTATGTCACCTTGTGACACAAAGTGCTGGAATAACTTAGCGGGTCAGGCAGCATCTCTGGAGAACATGGATCGGTGATGTTTTGGGTCGGGACCCTTCTTCAAACTGACCCAAAATGTCACCTATCCATGTCTCCGAAGATGTTGCTTGACCCGTTGGGTTACTCCAGCGCTTTGTGTCTTTTTTTATAAACCAGCATCTCCAGTTTCTTGTATCTCCTTATGTCATCTGATATTAACCCTATCAGTGCTTCATGTGACAATTCCGGAGGGCCCCACAATATGTACAAGAGTGAAGACGGGTAACAGTGTGAAGATGGACACCAAATGCTGGAGCAACTCAGCGGGACAGGCAGCATCTCCGGAGAGAAGGAATGGGTGACGTTTCAGGTCGAGACCCTTCTTCGGACCAAGAGTCAGAGGAACAAGGAAACTAGAGATGTGGATGGGCAAGGTGTGAAAAGGACAGATCAAAGCAGACGCTGATCAATGAAATGGAAAATGGTTCATTGTTGGGAAGGTGACAACGAGGTGTACAGACAGTAAAATTAATCAGGAGGACAGTGAAACTGGTCGGAGAACTAGGCTGGGGGGGGACGGTGAGAGCGGGAAAGCAAGGGTTACTTGAGGTTAGAGAAATCAATATTCATACCGCTGGGGTGTAAGCTGCCCAGGTGAGTGCACCAGGCTTGTTGTCTATGACCAAGAAGTCTGGTCTCTTAATAATAATAATAATAATAATACATTTTATTTATATAGCGCTTTTCATATACTCAAAGACGCTTTACAGAGATTTTGAGAACATAGGGAAATTAATAAATAGATAAATAAGTAAATAAATAAATGAACAGAGAAAGGAGACAGTAGGTGAGGTGACCTTCAGTGGTTGAAGGCAGTACTGAACAGGTGAGACTTCAGCGATGTTTTGAATGTGGTGAGTGTGGAGGAGTCTCTAACGGTTTGGGGTAGTGAGTTCCATAGGGTGGGAGCAGCGATGGAGAAAGCCCTGTCCCCCCAGGATCTGAGTTTAGTCCGGATGTGGGGGGATAGGAGATTGGCAGTGGCAGAGCGGAGGGTGCAGGTGGGAGTGTGCCTGTGGAGGAGGTCGGTCAGGTAGGATGGGGCCAGGTTATGGAGGGCTTTGTAGGTTATGAGGAGGATTTTGTACTGGATTCTCTGGGGGATGGGGAGCCAGTGGAGTTTATAAAGGACGGGGGTGATATGGTCACGGATCGAGGTGTGTGTGAGTAGACGGGCAGCGGAGTTTTGAATGTATTGAAGTTTATTGATGATTTTTGAGGGTGCGCCATAGAGGAGGCTGTTGCAGTAGTCCAGACGGGAGGTGATGAAGGCGTGGATGAGGGTTTCTGCAGCTGTGGAGGACAGGGATGGACGGAGACGGGCAATGTTTTTGAGGTGGAAGAAGGCTGTCTTTGTGATGTGTTTGATGTGTTTGTCGAAGGAGAGGGTTTGATCAAGGATGATTCCAAGATTCCGGATGTGAGGTGAGGTGGATACTGGGAGACCATCAATGTTGAGGATGAAGTTTTGGGTGGATTTGGTGAGCATTTTTGGACCAATGATGATGATTTCAGATTTGTTGCAATTGAGTTTGAGGAAGTTTGATTGAAGCCAAGATTTTATTTCAGTAATGCAGTTTGTCAGTGTAGAGTGTGTGGTGGAGGAGATTGACTTGGTGGAGATGAGGAGCTGGATATCATCGGCGAAGCAGTGGAAGTTGAGACCATGACGGCGGATTAATTGACCAAGGGGGAACAGGTAGAGGATGAAGAGGAGGGGGCCAAGGACTGAGCCTTGGGGGACACCTTGGGGGAGGGGAGCGGTGGGGGATTTACAGTTGTTAATGGAGATGAACTGGTGTCTGTCAGAGAGGTAAGATTTAAACCAGGATAGGGCTGTGCCGGTGATGTTAAGGGAGGTTTCAAGTCGGGTGAGGAGAATGGAGTGATTTATGGTGTCAAAGGCGGCGCTGAGGTCAAGTAGGATGAGGATGTTGAGGTTGCCAGCGTCGGAGGAGAGGAGAATGTCGTTTGTGATTTTGAGGAGCGCAGTTTCAGTACAGTGGTTGGAGCGGAATCCAGATTGGAAAGTTTCATACAGGTTATTGGTAGAGAGGTGGTATTTGAGTTGGGAAGCTACAGCATGTTCCAAAACTTTGGACAGAAAGGGTAGGTTGGAGATTGGTCTGAAGTTGTTTGGGGTGTCAGGGTTTAGACCAGGTTTTTTCAGAATGGGGGTGACAGCAGCGATTTTGAGGGATGGCGGGACGATGCCAGTGGACAGGGAGGAGTTTATTGTTGCAGTGATAAGTGGAGAGAGAGCAGGAAGGCAGGCCTTGACAAAGCTGGAGGGGATGGGGTCCAGAGAGCAGGTGGCAGTTTTTATTCCTGTGAAGAGGTCAGAGAGGTCGGTGGTGGAGATTGGGGAGAACTGAGGCAGGGGTTGACAGGATAAGGGGGGGCAGGTGGTTTGAGGGGGAGCAGGTGCGTTGGTGGTTAAGGTGCTGTAGATGTTGTCTATTTTGCTTTGGAAGAATGAAAGGAAAGTGGTGCATTTGTCAACTGTGAATGATTGGGAGATGGTGTCCAGGGGGCTGAGGAGTTTGTTTATTGTAGAGAAGAGTGTTTTGGGGTTTCCGGAGCCAGAGTGAATTATTTGAGAGTAGTAGGTGGAGTGGGCATGGGCATTCTCCTTCCATCTTCCGTTTCAGAATTGTATTAATATATTTTTTTCTGGCTTCATTGGTAATACTACTGCATGCATTTAGAAAGGGGCAATTATAGTTTGTAATTAGTGCCTGTCACTGTTCTCTCTGAACATTTCCTGGAATAGCTCAGTTATCAGACTCACGTGCACTGGTTCATAGAAACATAGGAACATAGAAAATAGGTGCAGGAGTTGGAGGCCATTCAGCCCTTCGAGCCATTCAATATGATCACGGCTGATCATCCAGAATCAGTACCCCGTTCCTGCTCTCTCCCCATATCTCTTGATACCGTAAGAGCTATATCTAACTTTCTTTTGAATATGATCAGTGAATCAGCCTCCACTGCCTTCTGTGGCAGAGAATTCCACAGATTCACAACTCTCTGGCTGAAAAGGTTTTTCCTTATCAATTTAAAAGTACTTTATTGGCATGATAAGATACATCATTATATTGCCAAGGTATAGAACATACATACATATTTAAAATGCATGAATATAAACACAAGTATACAATGCATGGGTCGATATACCCCTGTACACATGTATATATATATATATATATATATATATATATATATATAGTCACGCAATTATCTTATCTCTGTCCTAAATGGCCTACCCCTGGTTCTGGACTCCCCCAATATGGGGAACATTTTTCCTACATCTGGCCTGTCCAATCCCTTAAGAATTTTTAATGTTTCTATAAGATCTCCTCTCCTCCTTCTAAATTCCAATGAATACAAGCCCAGTCGCTCCTGTGGACAGGACAGGGGGATGGTGGTGAAGTAGACCAGAATAGCCTGAGGTAGACAGGAGGAGGCAACTGGCCTACTTCTGCCCCTGTACCCTTTTGTTCAAGGCGGCTATTCCCATTAAGCCCATTTATTTAGGTATTTCAATATCTTACCTTGCCGGAGATGCGATTGTTTTCTGGACCGTATCTCCGGTCGCTCTGCGGCCTGACATCGTGGAGCTGGCGGCCTTGCCCGAGACCCACCTTGAGCCCCACCGCGGGGACGTAGAATTACCATCCATCAGAGCCTGCGATCCCTTGACTGGGATCGACACTCCAACCGTGGCCTGCGGATTCCAACATCAAGGAGCTCACAGTCACGGGTAGAGGCTGATGTCGGGAAGCTCCATAGTCACAGAAGGTTCGACTAGCCCTGACCCAGGGTCTGATCGCCCGGCGCGGGGGAAGCTGAGATTCTCCCCCTGATGTGGGAGTTTGATCGCCCCGACACGGAGGGCCCGACCGCTGGCTACGGGAGCCAAGATCGTCCCGCTAACGGAAGGCTCGAGGCCCCCGACCGCGGGAGGACATAGAAGGGAAGAAGATTGAACTTTATTTTCGCCTTCCATCACAGTGAGGAATGAGGAGGAGGCACTGTGGTGGATGTTCATGTTAAAATGGATTTCGTGTGTTTTGTTGCTTTTTATTGGTATGACTGTATGGCAAATGAAATTCCTGGTATGTTGCAAAACCTACTTGGCTAATAAAGTAAGATTAAGAGAGGCATTCAGACATCTGCAGACATATGTTTCTGTATTCAAGGCACATAATTGACAAATAAATCGATTAATTCAATCACATGAAATTAGTGGATAGTTTAGCATATTCCCAAGTCATTTCCAGTGATTTTAACATGAGATTTCTGACAAGCAAAGGACTAAATCTTCCAACTGTCCTTTTCTTATGATAAGCCTTTTTTTTCAACTGCGTTAAAAATTGGGTCAGATCACAGCTCCGAAACACATTGAAGTAATATTAAAAGGGAAGTCATCACTTTGTCCACTTCTGTAATGGTACATGGCAGATTTCTTATTAGTGCGCTTAGATACGATATATCCATTTGAGTGGAATCTCGAAATGAAGTAATGAAACACCATTCCGGGTGGAAATTTGCATCCTCCTTTCCATGTGCATATGAAGTCAAGGCATGCCGACTGGATCTTTACATGTTCTCACTAGCAAGAAATCCCAGTTTTATGGATTAGAAAGATTTGTCATCGGGGATTGGATTGGTTGTGGAATACAAGACCCCATACTGGATAGAAACATAGAAACATATAAAATAGGTGCAGGATTCGGCCCTTCGAGCCTGCACCGCCATTCAATATGATCATGGCTGATCATCCAACTCAGTATCCTGTACCTGCCTTCTCTCCATACCCCCTGATCCCTTTAGCCACAAGGGCCACATCTAACTCCCTCTTAAATATAGCCAATGAACTGGCCTCAACTACCTTCTGTGGCAGAGAATTCCACAGATTCACCACTCTGTGTGAAAAAAAACTTTCTCATCTCGGTCCTAAAAGACTTCCCCCTTATCCTTAAACTGTGACCCCTTGTTCTGGACTTCCCCATCATCGGGAACAATCTTCCTGCATCTAGCCTGTCCAACCCCTTAAGAATTTTGTAAGTTTCTATAAGATCCCCCCTCAATCTTCTAAATTTCAGCGAGTACAAGCCGAGTCTATCCAGTCTTTCTTCATATGAAAGTCCTGCCATCCCAGGAATCAATCTTGATGGGGGAGAGGAGGTCATTCGTGAGGTGTAGTTAACTCTGGGGAAGATCATAAAGGCGTGTAAGGCTGTGGGGCTGCCTAAAGATAAATTAGCAAATGAGGGATGATCAACTGCAGGAAGTGTGTGAGGAGAACCGAGAGGCAAAAGATATGAGAGGCAAGCACAGTTCAGGTTCTTTCAAAGATGCTGGAACTGTAGACGGCAACACAAAGCAGAAACAAAATGTTTTATTCACAAAATGCTGGAGTAACTAAGCAGGTCAGGCAGCATCTTGGGAGAGAAGGAATGGGTGACGTTTCGGGTCGAGACCCTTCTTCACACTGAAGAAGGGTCTCGACTCGAAACAACACCCATTCCTTCTCTCCCAAGATGCTGCCTGACCTGCTGAGTTGCTCCAGCATTTTGTGAATAAATCGATTTGTACCAGCATCTGCAGAAACAAAATGTCCCGCATATTAGTATTGGTTTCTTATTGTCACATTATTGATTGTTTATTAGGGCGGCACAGTGGTGGAGATACTCCTACTGTAGAGTGACTGCCTTACAATGCCAGAGACCCGGGTTCCATCCCGCCTACAGACGCTTATCTGTATGGACTTTGTACCTTCTCCCCATAACGTCTGTGGGGTTTCTCAGAGGTTTCTGGCTTCCTCCCACACACCAAAGACATACAGGTTTGTAGGTTAATTGGCTTGGTATAAATGTAAAATTGACCCTTGTGTGTGTCGGGTATGTTAATGTGCGGGGATCGCTGGTCGACGCAGACTCGGTGGGCCAAAGGGACTGTTTCCACGCTGTACCTCCAAACCAAACTGAACTAAACATCACGATGCTTCAGTACAAGTCATTGGTGAGGCCACACTTGGAAGTATTGTGGGCAGCTCTGGTCACCCAGCTAGTAGAAGGATGTCATTGAAGGCTGCAGAAGAGGTCAGCAGGATGTCACCTGGGCTTGCGGGCTTGGGTTATGAGGAGAATTTGGATAGGCTGGGACTTCTTTCTTTGAAGGCTGAGGCGTGACCTTATTAAGGTATACAAGATCTTGGGGTCATTGGCAAATGAATGCCCACAGGGGTTTTTTCCAGGGTAGAGGATTCTAAAAATTGAGGGCACAGGCTTTAGGTGAGAGAGGAGAGGTTTAAGAAGGATCTTAGGGCAACTTTTTCACCGAGAGGTAGTTCATATCTGGAATGAGCAGCCAGAGGAAGCTATAGAAGTGGGTACAATTATGACTTTTAAAAGACATTTGGTCATACACATACACACACACACACACACACACACATATCTATCTATCTATCTATCTATCTATCTATCTATCTATCTATCTATCTATCTATCTATCTATCTATCTATCTATCTATCTATCTATCTATCTACCTCTCTCTATATATATATGTGTATGTGTGTGTGTGTGTGTGTGTGTGTGTGTGTGTGTGTGTGTGTGTGTGTATATATATATGTAATATATGTAAATATATGTATATATATATTATATATATAAAGAGAGAGAGAGATACCCTGGCAAATAAAACCTGTGGGCATTCATTTACTAATGACCCCAAGATCTTGTATACCTTAATAAGATTGACACAGAACGCTGGAGTAACTCAGTGGGACAGGCAGCATCTCTGGAGAGAAGGAATGGGTGACGTTTATGGTGGAGACCCTTCTTCAGACCAGGCCTTCGAGTGTTAGAGTCCCCTACCCTGGGGAGCAAGACTGTGACCACCCACATCACCTCCCTCCATCACGGCGTTATGCTGCCTGGTCCCTGTCAATGCTGCAGTCAGTGTTCTCAGCCTTTCCTTGATATCTTACAGCCAATTCAATTGTTTGAAGTCTGGCTTCTGACTGGTGGGATCTCTTTAGGGAGTTGAGATGTATCAGCAACGCTTGATTGAACAAGGCTACGGATGTTCCAGCTTCTCCTTTGGCGCTCAGGTCTGCTGTTTAATTGTCCATCACCACTCATGACTAGATGTGGTGGGGCAGCAGAGCTTTGAAGGAATCTGTCGGTCGTGAGACCACTTAGCTACATCAGTTGGATGCAACATTTGTGGGTCAGCACACAAGTTGTTCTGTTTCGTAGCATCATTGAGTCAGTACCTCCAGACATCCTTTCTGCACTCCTCATTCCATCAGGGTTAATCCCTTTGCTTGACTGTAAAGGTAGAGTGAGAGGCTATGCTCCACTCTGGCATTATGGTGTGCAAGGAGACAGCACCATCTCAAGAAGATAGACAATAGACAATAGACAATAGACAATAGACAATAGACAATAGACAATAGACAATAGGTGCAGGAGGAGGCCATTCGGCCCTTCGAGCCAGTACCGCCATTCAATGTGATCATGGCTGATCATTCTCAATCAGTACCCCGTTCCTGCCTTCTCCCCATACCCCCTGACTCCGCTATACTTAAGAGCTCTATCTAGCTCTCTCTTGAATGCATTCAGAGAATTGGTCTCCACTGCCTTCTGAGGCAGAGAATTCCACAGATTCACAACTCTCTGACTGAAAAAGAGTCTAGTTTCACGTCCCCCTGATTCATTTTACTGATTGTATGCCTCGTGTTCACCTTCCCCACAGCTAACACTGAACGCTTTCTACATTTTCTTGTTCAATCATCTGCTTTGATCTGTCGTTTTCACACCTCACCATTCCATATCTCTAGACTCCCCCCTCCCTAACTCTCAGTCTGAAGAAGGGTCTTGAGCAGTTTCGGGTCGAGACCCTTCTTCAGGTCTTCTGGTCTTGCTGACCAGTTCTCCCCCCCCCCTCTCTCCGGACTGCTTCCTTTGCCCCCACACCGTGTTTTGTGAGCTTCTCCAGCGAGCCACACTCATATCAAATCAATCACTCAGCAGAAGTAAATATTCCTTCCCGCTCTCTACACATAATGGCGGGCAAACTCTTTTAGGCAAAGACAGTTAAGAACAGTTATGCCAGTGACAGTTAGGTTACAGAAAATTGACATGACGTAAGTTATGTTCGCTTTCGCACATCTCAACCTGTCAGCTTTATAACTTTGTTCACAGAATACATTCTATTCACCGGGGCTGACAGCTGTTCAGCAGAAATGAACACTCGTTTCCTTTCATATAGCGTCATCCCTTTGAGTAATAAACGCTCCCTGCAGTGTTCCAAATGCCAGTGGTTCTACAGCGAGACACCTTCCGGAGTGGTTTATTTTGGGGAGTCTTTTGTGCTGTCTTCCTGCAACGTTTAATTGGAAGAATTCAAGGAGCTGCAGATTGATTGGCACGCGCGCTTTTGTCTAAAGTGGCCCAAATCTCGCCTTCCAAATTAATGGTTTATGTAAACACAGTCGCACACAAAAAATACCCCATGTTTATTCCCTCGCCTGAGTGCAATGAGCTGACTCTAAGGCTTAGAACAAGATTAGAAAGAACCCATATTTTAATGTCATCTTTACAGCAAGCCCAAATGTCATTGCACCTATGTGTAGTGTGTAGTCATAGAAACATAGACATAGAAAATAGGTGCAGGAGTAGGCCATTCGGCCCTTCGAGCCTGCACCGCCATTCAATATGATCATGGCTGATCATCCAGCTCAGTAACCTGTACCTGCCTTCTCTCCATACCCCCTGATCCCTTTAGCCACAAGGGCCACATCTAACTCCCTCTTAAATATAGCCAATGAACTGGCCTCAACTACCTTCTGTGGCAGAGAATTCCAGAGACTCACCACTCTGTGTGAAGAAATGTCTTCTCATCTCGGTCCTAAAAGACTTCCCCCTTATCCTTAAGCTGTGACCCCTGGTTCTGGACTTCCCCAACATCGGGAACAATCTTCCCGCATCTAGCCTCTCCAACCCCTTAAGAATTTTATATGTTTCTATAAGATCCCCCTTCAGTCTTCTAAATTCCAGCGAGTATAAGCCTAGTCCATCCAGTCTTTCTTCATATGAAAGTCCTGCCATCCCAGGGATCAATCTGGTGAACCTTCTCTGTACTCCCTCTATGGCAAGAATGTCTTTCCTCAGATTAGGAGACCAAAACTGTACACAATACTCCAGGTGTGGTCTCACCAAGGCCCTGTACAACTGCAGCAGAACCTCCCTGCTCCTATACTCAAATCCTCTTGCTATGAATGCCAACATACCATTCGCTTTCTTCACTGCCTGCTGCACCTGCACGCTTGCTTTCAATGACTGGTGCACCATGACACCCAGGTCACGTTGCATCTCCCCTTTTCCTAACTGACCACCATTCAGGTAATACTCTGCTTTCCTGTTCTTGCCGCCAAAGTGGATAACCTCACATTTATAATGTTAAACGTGTCTTACCTTGCATAAACGAATTAGACTCCACATCATGGGCAGATGATGGTCTAGACTTTGGAGATGAGCCCTGTGTATTAATAATGAATTTTTCCATGGGGTTTTTAGGTTAATAAGGGGATTCCATGGGAATTGTGCAGCTGCTGAAGGTCAGCACTTTTGGTTTGCTGAGTGGATGTTGGATACACGATTAGACAAGCCCCAGGTCCTGTGCAACCTCACCCATTCCTTCTCTCCAGAGATGCTGACAGTCCCGCTGAGTTACCCAGACATTTTGTGTCTACCTTCAGTTCAACACTCATGTTGAGCCTTGCCAGGTGAAACCGAGATCGGGACAAAGAGAGGCAATTCACTTCCTGTGCAAAAGCCAACCCAGAAGATGAGGATTTGTACCGGTTTTCAAGATTCCTTGTGGCTGTGGCAAACCCAGTGGTGCCGGAGTTCAACGAAGCTCACCGGAGCTCACCAGAGTTCACCGGAGCTCACCGGAGCTCACCGGGGCTCACCAGAGTGCCGCTCCGGCACCTCTGTAAAAACAAAAGCTAAAATAAACAGCGGGGAATTTTAACAGCGGCCGCTCCGGCACCAGTGACAGCTCTGGCACCTAAAACATTAGCACTGCAACACTGGGCAAACCACGTGTATATTGCATTGAACGAATTCTGCTCTTATCATAACTTGAAAGTGGTTTCATTCATTCAACGTACAACCGATGCACTACTCAAACAGTCCATCACATAAGGAAATAGCTGTAATTACAAGTTCACAAGTTATAGGAGTAGAATTGGGCCATTTGGCCCATCGAGTCCACTCCGTCATTCAATCATGGGTGACCTCTGCCTCCTCATCCCATTTTCCTGCCTTCTCCCCATAACCCTTGACACCTGACCTAATCAAGAATTTGTCTATCTCTGCCGTAAAAAATATCCACTGACTTGGCCTCCACAGCCCTCTGTGGCCATGAGTTACACGGATTAACTACCCTCTGACTAAAGAAGTTCCTCCTTACCTCCTTTCTAAAAGAGTGCCTTTTAATTATGAGGCTGTGACCTCTGGTCCTGGACTCTGCCACCAGTGGAAACATCCTCTCTACATCCACTCTATCTATGCCTTTCATTATTCTGTAACTTTCAATGAGGTCCCCCCTCAACCTTCTAAACTCCAGCGAGTGGAGGCCCAGTGCAGTCAAACGCTCATCATGTGCTAACCCACTCATTCCTGGAATCATTCTTGCATTCTTGAGGCTTTCATGTTTGGCATGAAGCAGATCGAGCCCTTGGATCCTGGCTCCATGCTCCACGTTCCACGCTCCACGCTACCCCCTCCCCCCTCCACCCTCCACCCTCCTCGCACAACGCTCCCGCTCCACGCCTCACGCTCCATGCTCCATGCACCACGTCTCACGTCTCACGCTGCACGCTCCACTCTCCACGCTCCACCCTCCACGCTCCACGTCTCACGCTCCACCCTCCACGCTCCCCCCTCCACGCTCCACACTCCCCCCTCCACCCTCCACGCTCCACCCTCCCCCCTCCACGCTCCGCCCTCCCCCCTCCACGCTCCACCCTCCACGCTCCCCCCTCCACGCTCCACACTCCCCCCTCCACCCTCCACGCTCCCCCCTCCCCCCTCCACGCTCCACGCTCCATGCTCCACCCTCCACCCTCCACCCTCCACCCTCCACACTCCCCCTCCACGCTCCACGCTCCACGCTCCACCCTCCCCCCTCCATGCTCCACGCTCCATGCTCCACCCTCCACCCTCCACCCTCCACCCTCCACACTCCCCCCTCCATGCTCCACGCTCCACGCTCCACCCTCCACCCTCCACCCTCCACGCTCCATGCTCCACCCTCCACCCTCCACCCTCCACACTCCCCCCTCCACGCTCCACACTCCCCCCTCCATGCTCCACCCTCCACCCTCCAACCTCCACGCTCCACCCTCCACGCTCCCCCCTCCACGCTCCACCCTCCACGCTCCACGCTCCATGCTCCACCCTCCCCCCCCCCCCCACGCTCCACGCTCTCCCTCCATGCTCCACCCTCCCCCCTCCATGCTCCACCCTCCCCCCGCCACGCTCCACGCTCCCCCCTTCCCCTCCACACTCCACCCTCCACGCTCCACGCTCCACGCTCCACGCTCCCCCTCCACGTTCCACCCTCCACGCTCCACGCTCCACGCTCCACGCTCCCCCCTCCACGCTCCACACTCCCGCTCCATGCTCCACCCTCCCCCCTCCACGCTCCACGCTCCACGCTCCACGCTCCACGCTAGTCTGGGCTGCAGCATTCTGGGTGACGACATACATGGAACAGTGGTGGCTCTGGGGATTAGGTGGAATGGAACTTTACTCAGTCCAACCACGTGATGCTGGAGTAATGGGACAATCAGGCCAGAGCGTCCTCTCTCATCCGTGAGGAATGCACATCACACCTACGAGGAAAAACATTCGAGGAAGCCTATTCTTATCGGCATGAAATCTTGAGGTTCTGAACTGGTCATGGGCCCTACATCCACGGCAGGAATACAAAGTTTAGTTTGGCTCAGAGATACAGCGCAGAAACAGGCCCTGCGGCCCACCGAGTCCTCACCGACCAGCGATCCCCGCACACTTACACTATCCTACGCACACTCGGGACAACTTACGCTTATACCAAGCCAATTACCCTACAAACCTGCACGTCTTTGGAGTGTGGGAGGAAACCGAAGATCGCGGAGAAAACCCACACAGGTCACGGGGAGAACGTACAAACTCCGTACAGACAATCCGATGCAGGAGCTTGGTCGCCCAGACGAGGAAGGCCCACCGCCGGCCACAGGAGTCAATATCGTCCCGTCAACGGAAGGTTCGAGGCCCCCGACCGCTGGAGGACAAAGAAGGGAGAGAAGGGAACTTTCTTTTTGCCTTCCATCACAGTGAGAAATGTGGAGGAGTCACTGTGGTGGATGTTCATGTTAAAGTGTGTCCTGTGGCTTTTTATTGTTATGACTGTATGGCAAATGAAGTTCCTCGTATGTGTGCAAAACATAGTTGGCTAATAAAGGATTATTGTGACTGTGATTGTGACAAGCAGCCGTAGTCGGGATGGAACCCGGGTCTCCAGCGCTGCAAGTGCTGCAAAGCAGCAACTCTACCGCACCGTGCCGCCCAACTTTGGCCTGCTCAAATGCTTTGGGAAACAGCTGGATATATGGATCATTGCTACTTACAGGGTCTAAGATTACATTGCAATTCAGACAAATGCAGCTGCTTTAAAGTCAATTACTGCCGCGCGAGTCTTAAATGTATTAACTGGAAAAAATAAAGTATGTGTGATACACCAGCACCAGAGTTTATTCAGTGTTAAATGAAGGATGGTTGTCGAGCAGTCTGTGCAGCAACGTGAAAGCCAGTTAGCCCTTTGAGCCCTTAACACGATTCAATTAGTTCACACAATTATCTCCATACACCTGCTGCAAATTGAAGCACTGATTAAAATTTAAGCAATCTCAGTAACGGAAGCACAAACACCATATTTCATAAGAATCTGAAGGAGTTTTACAAGCGGAATTTATCTTTCCCTGGCACTTTTTATCATTCAAACTCACGGAAAGGGCAATAGATTTTAGATTTAGATTTAGAGATACAGCGCAGAAACAGGCCCTTCGGCCCACCGGGTCCGCGCCGCCCAGCGATCCCCGCACACTAACACTATCCTACACACACTAGGGACATTTTTTACATTTACCAAGCCAATTTACCTACATACCTGCACGTCTTTGGAGTGTGGGAGGAAACCGAAGATCTCAGAGAAAACCCACGCAGGTCACGGGGAGAACGTACAAACTCCGTACAGACGGCACCCATAGTCGGGATCGAACCTGAGTCTCCGGCGCTGCATTCGCTGTAAGGCAGCAACTCTACCGCTGCGCCACCGTGCTGCACAATAGGAAAGAGGCTAATCGATTCCAACAAGTCAGAGGTCAAGGGGCACGTGATATTACTCCCATCTTTACAAAACCTTGAGTCACCCAAATCAGACTGTCTGAGGAGCAACATCACACTGGAGAAAGCTGGAGAAAGCTGCATATCAGGCAGCACTGGTGAGAAGAGAAATAGTTAACCTTTGGCCCCCTCTACAGTCGGGGAAACCATACTCAGATTGTTGGGTGAGCACTTTGTGTTGAACCTGTGGTCTGTTTGCAGGATTGACCCTGACCCTGAGCTTCCAATGCTTGCCTCCCCACCACCCTTTCCCTTTTCCTCTCTGTCTGTATCGGATTAGTCCACTTTGCCCTGCCACCACTCTCCTTCCCCATGTCTTCCTCTGAATAATTTGACTTGCTGGACATGTTGTTCTAGCCTGGCTACGACATTAACAGACAAAGGATAATGATATACAGAACGTGTTTATAATGTAACGAATAATGTGAGAAATCGTCATACTGTGCATTTTTGACATTCTTGGCATGTTTAATATGGAAGGTCAAAAGGGATTCATTGTGAGTTTGAAGAAGCGCATTAATGCTGCTTTGCCATCGAGACAGTTTTTTTAATTTTAGTTTTAGTTTTGGAGATACAGCTCGGAAACAGGCCTTTCGGCCCATCGAGTCCGCACCGACCAGCGACCCCCCCCCCTTATTAACACACGCCCACACACACGAGGAACAATTTACACTTTACACCAAGTATACAAACCCAAGCCAATTAACCTACAAACCTGTAGTATAAGAAAATAACTGCAGATGCTGGTACAAATCGAAGGTATTTATTCACAAAATGCTGGAGTAACTCAGCAGGTCAGGCAGCATCTCAGGAGAGAAGGAATGGGTGACGTTTCGGGTCGAGACCCTTCTTCAGACTGATGAAGGGTCTCGACCCGAAACGTCACGCATTCCTTCTCTCCTGTGATGCTGCCTGACCTGCTGAGTTACTCCAGCATTTTGTGAATACAAACCTGTACGTCTTTGGAGTGTGGGAGGAAACCGAAGATCTCGGAGAAAACCCACGCAGGTCACGGGGAGAACGTACAAACTCCGTACAGACAGCACCCGTAGTAGGGATCGAACCCGGGTCTCCGGCGCTGCAGGGCGCTCAACCGCTGTAAGGCAGCAACTCTACCGCTGCGCCACCGAGCCACCCACGTCAACCCATGTTGAAAATTTAAAAAGGAGAGGATGTCTTTTCTAGCCTCCAGCTTTTATATTACTTTTGCCCAGTCAGCCAGACAGAGTATGGTTATCTGCATTTATCTTTGAAATTTGTTTTATTAACATTCCCCATTTGCATTTGCAATGTTAGCTTTATAATTGATGTCTCTGGCAGGGTCATTTTTAAATTCTTGTTATCTTGCACAAATAAAACTAGCATTCATCAATTGCCGACTACAATGATACATTTCTAAAGTTACTGGTGAAAGTACAGCAACCTATCCAAGTCACTGTACTCACTGGAGTTTAGAAGGATGAGAGGGGACCTCGTTAAAACTTACCGAATAGTGAAAGGCTTGGACAGAGTGGATGTGGAGAGCATGTTTCCACTAGTGAGAGAGTCCAGGACTGGAGGTCATAGCCTCAGAATTAAAGGACGTTCCTTTAGGAAGATGAGGAGGAATTTCTTTAGTCGGGGGGTGGTGAATCTGTGGATATTTTTAAGGCAGAGATAGATAGATTCCTGATTAGTACGGGTGTCAGGGGTGTTATGGGTAGAAGGCCGGACAATGGAGGGAGAGATATATCAGCCATGATTGAATGGTGGAGTAGACTTGATGGGCTGAATGGCCTAATTCTGCTCTGATCACCTGTGACCTTTTGATAACTGTGATACCGGAATGCGAGGCTCCTCTGTAACAAGAGGATTTGTCGAGCGATGGTGCCAACACAATTTGTAGTTCCACAGGCAGTCAAGTAAACCTAATATGAGACACCCCTGCCATAACATCCATCCACTGGTTCCAAAAACTGACTACTGAGTTGGGGACAATCTAGACTGGGAATAATTGTTGATCAACTAATCCTGAAAAGTAAGATGGAAAGACCCATTAAAACAAAGTTGCTTGATGGTGAAAGAGCTTGAAGTTGTTCAAGCAGAGGCAGGATGTAACATATGAGTCATTGTCCTTGTGTGCTTTGATTTATCCAGTGTGATGGGTGTAGTGATGGATAAATGGGCCGGACTATATTTGTGCAGTTCGTGCATGACTAGGGGGCTGGGAAACACTGATGATGTGACAACAAGAACATTTGTGTGCCTTATTTTCAGAGGCATATTGAAGCAATGTAAAGGGAAGGAGCAGTTCTGGGGCTGGAAATGTTATGTTACCAAGAGTAAGCTGGCAAAATTGGATTTGTTCTCTGAAGAGAAGAACCATTTAGACCTGGCATGATTCATGTCGTTAAAATGCAAAAAAAAGAAATGGGTAATTTAAATGTAATGAGATTGTTATTTTTTTTTAGCTGTGATCACAGGGCCAGAGGACATAAGTACAAAGTAGATGAGCCTCAAATGAGAGGGAGATTAGAAGGCTTTGCACTGCCACAGCAACATCAGCGATATGTGGAGAAGAGTAACATTAAAGGTTGCTGATGTTATTTCAGTTAACTCCTCGAAAGACCCAACAAATGTCTGATTAGAAAGACTGGCTGTTCCACCGATGTTATCTTCTTCTTCCGTGTGCATCATCCATGTTACGGTGACGCAGCGGTAGAGTTGCTGCCTTACAGCGAATGCAGCGCCGGAGACTCAGGTTCGATCCTGACTACGGGCGCCGTCTGTACGGAGTTTGTACGTTCTCCCCGTGACCTGCGTGGGTTTTCTCCGAGATCTTCGGTTTCCTCCCACACTCCAAAGACGTACAGGTTTGCAGGTTAATTGGCTGGGCAAATGTAAAAATTGCCCCTGGTGTGTGTAGGATAGTGTTAGTGGGCGGGGATCTCAGGGCGGCACGGACTCGGTGGGCCGAAGGGCCTGTTTCCGCGCTGTATCTCTAAACCTAAAAATAAAAAAATCACTGTCATCGTCCGTCCTGAAGAGGGCGCAAGCTTCCGGCGACAATCAATGGGAGCCATCACTTGCACAGTAGACGATGGTGGTAGCAGAATTAGCTCAGGACACTTTCAGTTTCCAGCCCCGCGACATGGACGCTTCTGTTATGGGGCCACCGATGTTACAACCAATAACAATCAAATACTTTGGGGAACCAATTGTTTTCTTCCCGTTTACTGGCTGTCTCACATCACCGTCCAAACCTGCCCTCGCCCTGTCTCAATCTGTAAACCTGACACTTTCCACCCCTTGGATGTTTCGGTGTGTTCATCCTGTTTGCTGTGAAAAATTGTCCTTCTCAATATTCAAGCCAGCACCTTCTTGCCTTTTCCTGGAACGTTAAGCACAATTCAACGTACAGTAAAAGTTACTCTAAGCTCTCGTACCTAGCGGGCACGAGGAGTGGCTGGGATCGGCTGCTCTACTCCGCAGCGGAGTGCAGAGTTCAGTGCAGAGCGGAAACGCCAGCTGCAAAATCCCACAGGCTCACCCAGTTTAACAGAATCAGAATCAGAATTACCTTTATTGTCACAAGTCTTTTGGACGAGATTTCGTCACCCACAGTCCAACAATAAGAGCAATAAAATAAACAATTTCACACACAATCACAACCAACACAAAACAAAAAAAGAAGCATCCATCACAGTGAGTCTCCTCCAGTCACCTCCTCACTGTGATGGAAGGCCAGAATGTCTTTTCTCTTCCCCTGCCGTCTTCTCCCGCGGTCAGGCTGTGGAACTTGTCACGTTTCAGGCCGCGCCGGACGGTGAACGGTCTGCAGTGGGCCGACCCAAGCCCCGCGATTCGGGGCGGGCGAAGACGCTGCCGCTGCACGTCGGGGCGGTCGGGGCTCCCGACATTGAAGCCCCCGCCGGGCGGAGAAAATCCCGCGGCCTATTCCAGGCCGCGCCGGACGGTGAAAGGTCCACTGCTGCCGGTTAGCTGCTGCCGATGTGGCACAACACCAAGTGGTCCACTGGCAGCTCATACATCTGCTTCTGGTCACCGCTTGTATCCCCACAGAGAGAGTGTGGAGCCCACCTGAACGTGCAAGACCTTCACTTCAACGCCATCTACTTATTCGTGTCATCACACAGCTGTTTGCCCATAGCGAGCAAATCTCAGTGCCGCGTGGTTGGCCTGTGCAAGATCCTTTACAGTGCGTGTGTCATGCAGCACGTCACAGCTCAGGAGATGTTCCACAGTCTGGATGGACACACTGTAACTTCAATGCCATGCACACCAAGTCGAAGATGCCAGAGTCCGGGAGGCAGACACCAAGAAGCTCTGCCAGGAGATTTGTGAGACGCCCTCCTGGCTCCCGACAACTAAAGTTCATAGTCCCTCGGGTCACAGCAGAAAGAAGAGTTGGTCTGTGTAGCAATAGGGGTCTCCATTGGAATGGTGGATCACTGTGGATATTTTTAGATCCTGCGGGGCGGCACGGTGGCGCAGCGGTAGAGTTGCTGCCTTACAGCGAATGCAGCGCCCGAGACTCAGGTTCCATCCCGACTACGGGTGCTGTCTGTACGGAGTTTGTACGTTCTCCCCGTGACCTGCGTGGGTTTTCTCTGAGACCTTTGGTTTCCTCGCACACTCCAAAGACGTACAGGTATGTAGGTTAATTGACTGGGTAAATGTAAAAATTGTCCCTAATGTGTGTAGGATAGTGTTAATGCGCGGGGATCGCTGGGCGGCGCGGACTCGGTGGACCGAAGGGCCTGTCTCCGCACTGTATCTCTAAATTATGAAATGAAAATGATCCCTCAGCTCCTCTATCTCTCTGTCTGTAAACAAGTGACCTCGCCCATTTGGTTTTATCATTGTGGAATCACATGAGATTCCCCCTACCATGTACATTCACCCCCCGCCCCACTGGGAGGCCTGGATTTGATCAAGAAGAACCTGCACCATTGATGCATGCTTAGCAGATGCAACTGAGATGCAACCGAGCAAGGAAGGATCTTGACCCAGTGGTGTAAGAAAATAACTGCAGATGCTGGTACAAATCGAAGGTATTTATTCACAAAATGCTGGAGTAACTCAGCAGGTCAGGCAGCATCTCAGGAGAGAAGGAATGGGTGATGTTTCGGGTCGAGACTCTTCCTCAGACTGATGTCAGGGGGGCGGGACAAAGGAAGGATATAGGTGGAGACAGGAAGATAGAGGGAGAACTGGGAAGGGGAGGGGAAGAGAGGGACAGAGGAACTATCTAAAGTTGGAGGAGTCAATGTTCATACCGCTGGGCTCTAAGATGCCCAGGCGAAATATGAGGTGCTGTTCCTCCAATTTCCGGTGGGCCTCACTATGGCACTGGAGGAGGTCCATGACAGAAAGGTCAGACTGGGAGTGGGAGGGGGAGTTGAAGTGCTCGGCCACCGGGAGATCAGGTTGGTTAAGGCGGACTGAGCGAAGGTGTTGAGCAAAGCGATCGCTGAGCCTTCGTTTGGTTTCGCCGATGTAAAGAAGTTGACATCTAGAGCAGCGGATGCAATAGATGAGGTTGGAGGAGGTGCAGGTGAACCTCTGTCTCACCTGGAAAGACTGTTTGGGTCCTTGGATGGAGTTGAGGGGGGAGGTAAAGGGACAGGTGTTGCATCTCTTGTGGTTGCATGGGAAAGTGCTCGGGGATGGGGTGGTTTGGGTAGGAAGGGACGAGTGGGCCAGGGAGTTACGGAGGGAACGGTCTCTGCGGAACGCAGAGAGGGGAGGGGATGGGAAGATGTGGCCAGTGGTGGGGTCCCGTTGTAGGTGACGGAAATGTTGGAGGAAGATTTGTTGGATACGCTGGCTGGTGGGGTGGAAGGTGAGGATAAGGGGGATTCTGTCCTTGTTACGAGTGGGGGGAGGGGGAGCAAGAGCGGAGCTGCGGGATCTAGAAGAGACTCTAGTGAGAGCCTCATCTATAATGGAAGAGTTGACTCAGTGGTGGGTCAACTCCCTGCCTGGAGTACAATGCTGCACCCATTGACCTGCACTGAGGACAATGATGGGCAGAACTCCATTAAACAGCTGATACAATACAATACAATACAATGCAATACGATATATCTTTATTGTCATTGTACAGGGGTACAACGAGAATGGGAATGCGACTTCCATACGATGCAATAAATTAATTAGCTAATCAACAGAAATTTAGACAATCCAGAGAAACAAAATTAGAGACAGTTAAAACAGAATAAAGTGCAAGTAGGTCTGTGCCGGTTCACTGTGCGATGTGACCATCCGGCTCAGCAGGACCAGTTCATAGCAGCTATGGCCCTGGGGATGAAGCTGTTCTTGAGTCTGGAGGTGCGGGCGTAGAAGGCCTTGTATCGTCTGCCCGATGGTAGAAGTTCGAACAGACTGTTGCAGGGGTGTGAAGAGTCTTTGTGGATGCTGGTGGCTTTTCTGAGGCATCGTGTGTTGTAGATGCCCTCCAAGTCTGGTAGCTGTGTTCCGATGGTCCTCTGAGCTCTATGGACTACCCGCTGAAGAGCTTTCCTTTCTGCCTCCGTGCAGCTGAGATACCACACAGGGATGCCATGCGTTAGGATGCTCTCTATGGTGCAGCGGTAGAAGGTCGTCAGCAGCTGTTGGGGCAGTCCAGACTTTCTCAGTGTTCTCATATGGTGATGCTTAGCACATCATCCAAGCGCCTGCTAGGTGCATCAAAGGATGTGGATGTTCTGGAAAGAGCCATGGGGTGAGGAGAGATTCCAGGTGATGCCTGGATTGGAGGGATTTGTCATGGAGAGAGATTGGATATGCTGGGCTTGCTTTCCCAGCACCAAAGGAGTTTTGATGGAGGTACATGAGTATGTCAGGCACAAATAGGGTAGATATTCAGATTCTTTTTCCTGCGCTATTTGGTTAAAAAACACGAGGGCATTGGTTGAAGGTGCAACACCGGGGACCCGGGTTCGTTCCCGACTACGGGCGCCGCCTGTACGGAGTTTGTACGTTCTCGCCATGACCTGCGTGGGGTTTTTTTTGAGATCTTCGGTTTCCTCCCACACTCCAAAGACGTGCAGGTTTGTAGGTTAATCCGATGGGCCGAAGGTGGGCCGAAGGGCCTGTTTCCGCTCTGTATCTCTAAAGTAAAATGAGTGGAGACCCACAGCCATCAGTTCAATGTCCGGGCCACACACACACACACGATCCCTCACCGTGATGTGACCAGAGTTGTACCGACCGCTGGCACTCTCTCTGCAGTCCCTGTCCGCCCGAACAGTCAGAGAGCCGTCCACACTCGCACCAGACTCCAGGATGTCCCCGCAAACACCAAGATCACGGCGCTCCCCCCGAGTCCCCACCACCGCAGGCAGCACGGCCATCTTGTTTTTCGGCAACCTCACACTCCCCATTGCGATGGAAGGCCAATAACCTTTACCTTCTTCCTCCTTTTCCCCCGCGGTCGGGGCTATCGATCCATCCGCAGTCAGGGTGATTGAAGCTCCCGCAGTTGGCGATCGAAGCCCCCGCGATCGGGGCGATCGAGGCTCCCGCGATCGGGGCGGTCCAACCTCCTGCAGTTGGAGCTTCCGAGGTCGATCCGAGGCCCACCGGAAATTGGAGGAACAGCACCTCATATTTCGCTTGGGCAGCTTGCAGCCCAGCGGAATGAACATCGACTTCTCCAACTTTAGATAGTTCCTCTGTCCCTCTCTTCCCCTCCTCCTTCCCAGATCTCCCTCTATCTTCCTGTCTCCACCTATATCCTTCCTTTGTCCCGCCCCCCTGACATCAGTCTGAAGAAGGGTCTCGACCCGAAACGTCGCCCATTCCTTCTCTCCTGAGATGCTGCCTGACCTGCTGAGTTACTCCAGCATTTTGTGAATAAATACCTTCGATTTGTACCAGCATCTGCAGTTATTTTCTTATATTTCCTAACAAAGGGACAGCCAGCTCCCCGATGTTAGGCCGTAACCACCAACAGCAGAGGTTGGGACAGTCAGGGAAACAGGGGCAATCACCTGGTAGAACAGTCCACGCACATGCAGATCACCCACGATCGGACTGCACAAGGTGACCGGTCTCTGTAACATCTATGGTCTCCTGAAATGTTTCTCCTGAGAAAATTAGGCCCTCAGCATGCTTCTGATGGGGAGAGTCACTGAGGAGGAACCCTTTTCCTGCACTGGCTTCCTCCAGCATATCTGCCCTCATAACATTTAATGCTGGATTCTTGTAACCCCAACATTCTTCCAAGGTCTGAAAAAGGGGTCTCAACCTGAAACATCGCCTGTTCGTGTCTTCCAGAGATGCAGTCTGACCCGCTGAGTTACTCCTGCACTTTGTATTCTATGCAGGATGCCAACATCTACAGGTTTAGTTTAGTTTAGAGATATAGCGCAAAAACAGGCGCTTTGGTGCATCGAGTCCGCATCAGCTAGTGATTCCCACACACGAACATCATCCTACGCTAGGGACCATTTTTACATTTATACCAAGCCAATTAGCCTACAAACCTGTACATCTTTGAAGTGTGGGAGAAACTGAAGTTTTCGTACAGACAAGCCAGGATCGAGCCCGTGTCTCTGGAGTTGTAAGCACTGCAAGGCAACAACTCTACCGCTGCACCACCGTACTGTCCTCTCTCTGTTCCTTGTTTTAATCATCCTAGGTCAACTGACTCATTAATATAGCTGAAATCATTTGATCATCCTTTTGAAGTGTGCAGTTGTTGTCCCATCATCATCGGCGGTCACTGGAAGCGAGTGTGACTGTCCTCTCCATAGGGTCGGACGCCTGTGCGTGACTTTGTTTAACGTGGGGAGACCGGTGCACAGACAGCCACCACACGGTCCTTGATAGATCTGGGTCAGGATCCAGTGGCGTGGAGTCCAAGACGACCGGGGACCCTTTTCTGCTGCAGCCTTCATCCATCCGCCTTCCCAGCCGTTGTGACGCTCCACTAAAGTCAGCCATCACCCTCCCTCCGCCTGTTCCACCGTTGAGGTCTTGGTTGGATTGCTCTTTGTCAGGGACCTCCCCCTCGACCTTACCGCCATGGGTGACCCTACCAGGAGCGTAGCTCCAGACGGCATCGCCCTCAGGATCTCAGGACCACACGAGCTTCTCCACCACGACAAGGTGGCAACCCACGGAGTTGTTGAGCATTGTGCCAGTTATAGCCTTGTCTCATGTGACAGTATAGTTGAGAGGGGTTCCAGAAGGAGCACTGTACATCTGTACCGGTTCCACATATTCCATTCCCTGGTGCATCAAACACAGTGAGGACTTCCACCAAGCATGTCAAATGTGATTATAATGTTTAGTTTTGTTTATTATTTTCACGGGCATCAAGGTGCAGCCAGAGCTTTTATTTGCATGCTATCCAGTCAAAACAAGCCTGTACATGAATACAACCAAGTCATCCACCGTGCACAGGTAAAGATAAAGGTACCGCATTTAGTAAAAGATATAACATTGAAGACGGATAAAGTCCAATTAAAGATATTTCAGAGATCTCCAATGAAGTAAATGGGAGGTCGAGTACTGTGTACAGTTTTGGTCTCCAAATTTGAGGAAGGATATTCTTGCTATGGAGGGCGTGTAGCGTAGGTTTACTAGGTTAATTCCCGGAATGGCGGGACTGTCGTATGTTGAAAGACTGGTGCGACTAGGCTTGTATACACAGGATTTTAGAAGGATGAGAGGGGATCTTATAGAAACATATAAGATTATTAAGGGGTTGGACATGTTAGAGGCAGGAAACATGTTCCTAATGTTGGGGGAGTCCAGAACCAGGGGCCATAGTTGAAGAATATGGGGTAGGCCATTTAGAACGGAGATGAGGAAAAGCTTTTTCAGTCAGAGAGTTGTGAATCTGTGGAATTCTCTGCCTCAGAAGGCAGTGGAGGCCAATTCTCTGAATGCATTCAAGAGAGAGCTAGATAGAGCTCTTAAGGATAGCTGAGTCAGGGGGTATGGGGAGAAGGCAGGGACGGGGTACTGATTGAGAGTGATCAGCCATGATCACATTGAATGGTGGTGCTGGCTCGAAGGGCCGAATGGCCTTACTCCTGCACCTATTGTCTATTGTCTAGAACCACACTCTAGCTGATAAGAGGATGGTTCTGTTGCCTGAAGAAACTGTCCCTGAATCTGGAGGTATGCATTTTCAAATAACTGTACCTCTTGCTGAAGCAGCATGGAATGCAGGTGGAGTAATAGAAGGGAGGTTGGTTTGTGTGACGGTCTGGGCCATGTCTACAACTCTGCAACTTCTTACGTTCTTGGATGGAGCTGTTCCCAAACCAGACTGCGATGCATCCTGATCAAATGCTTTCTACAGTGCATCTGTAGAAATTGGTGAGGGTTTAGTTTAGTCTATAGATATGGTGTAGAAACAGGCCCTTCGGCCCACCGAGTCTGCATCGAGCAATGATCTCCTGTACATTAGCTCTATCCTACACACTAGGGACAATTTACAGAAGCTACCTAGCCTAGAAACCTGTATGTCTTTGGGTTTTTGGGGTCATGCCAAACGTCCTCAGCCTTCTCATAGAGTCATAGTCAAAGAGTGATACAGTGTGGAAATAGGTCCTTCAGCCCAACATGTCCCAGCTACACTAGTCCCACCTGGCTGCGTTTGGTCCATATCCGTCCAAACCTGTCCTATCCATGTACCTGTCTAACTGTTTCTTAAACGTTGGGCCTCAACTACCTCCTCCCAGCCTCAACTACCTCCTCTAGCAGCTTTTTCCATACGCCCACTACCCTTTGTGTGAAAAAGTTACCCCTCGGATTCCTATTACATTTTTTCCCCTTCACCATGAACCTATGCCCTCTGGTCCTTGATTCACCTGCTTTGGGCCTTGATTCACCTGCTGTGCGTCTACCCGATCTATCCCTCTCATGATTTTATAAAGGAAGTGGAGACATACAGGAAGTGGAGACATTGGTGTGCTCTGTTGGCAATAGCTTCGATGTGGCTGGACCAAGACAAATTGCTGGCAGTATTTACTCATTAGAACTTGAAGCTTTCAACCATCTGTACTTTGGCATCATGGTGCTGTGGTGTGTGTACTGCTTCACTTCCTGAAGCCAGTCACAATCTCCTTTGTCGTGCTAGTGTTGAGGGAGAGGTGGTTGGCTTGGCACCAAGTTCCAAGGCTCTGTGCTCCATCTCATCGTGTTGGTGTCGGCTGCAAACTTGTAGATTGAGTTGGATGAATGTTTGGCTGCACTGTCGTGAGTGTACAAAGATACAAGGAGTACAGAAGGGGGGGGGGAGAACACATTCCTTGCGAGGCATCTGTGTTGAGGATTATCGTGGAGGATTATCGTGGAGTGCGGCACGGTGGCGCAGCGGTAGAGTTTCTGCCTTACAGCGAATGCAGCGCCGGAGACTCAGGTTCCATCCCGACCACGGGCGCCATCTGTACGGAGTTTGTACGTTCTCCCCGTGACCTGCGTGGGTTTTCTCCGAGATCTTCGGTTTGCTCCCACACTCCAAAGGCGTACAGGTATGTACGTTAATTGGCTGGGTAAATGTAAAAATTGTCCCTAGTGTGTGTAGGATAGTGTTAGTGTGTGAGGATCGCTGGGCGGCGCGGACTCGATGGGCCGAAGGGCCTGTTTCCGCGCTGTATCTCTAAATCTAAAAATCTAAATCTAATTTGTCACCAACCTTCACTGGTTGTGGTATTTATCACCTATTCTCACTGATTGTGGTGCCTTATTTCAAACACACCTGACGAGGAAACTGAGCCAGAACAACCATTGTTGTAAAATAGACTTGCCAATGCTATCATATCAACTGCAAATTGCCTGGACCTTTGTTCTACACTCAATTGCATTGGAGAGGCCCAGGAAAAAAAATATCTGTAGTCCTACCTCTCTTCCGTGATCTCTTCCAGCATCCTCTCCCAGGCTCAGGTAACTGAAGGGCTGAGATGTTTTATGCATGTGGGCATTATGCATGTTATGAATCAACCTACAGAGCGGAGGTTCAGAACCAGGCGAGTTGGTGCTCAGAAAACAACCTGTCCCTAAACACAACTAAGACCAAGGAGCTCATCATCAACTTTAGAAGGCCACAGAATGAGGAATACGCTCCAGTCTTCATCGACCGGGACAGAGTGGAGAGAGTGTCCAGCTTCAGGTTTCTGGGCACACACATCTCAGAGGACCTCACATGGTCCACTAACACCGCTGCGCTGGTCAAGAAAGCACAGTAACGGCTGTTTTTCCTGAGGACGCTAAAAAAAGGCTGGTCTGCCCCAACAGTTGCTGAAGACCTTCTACCGCTGCACCACAGAGAGCATCCTGACATAACGCATCTATGTGTGGTATCTCAGCAGCACGGCAGTGGATAGGAGAGCACTTCAGCGGGTCATCTGCAGAGAATAGAGGATCATTGGGATACAGCTGCCAGCCCTGGAGGACATCTACAACGCACGCTGCCTCAGGAAAGCCACCAGCATCTACAAGGACTCCACACACCCATGCCACTGCCTGTTTGAACTACTTCCATCTGGCAGACGTTACAAGGCCTTCTACGCCCGCACCTCCGGACTAAGGAACAGCTTCATCCCTAGAGCTACAGCTGCTCTGAACCGGCCCTGCTGAGAGCCCCCCATGATATGTCTCTGCCCCCATGGTCATCTGGTACAACTGACCCTACATGAACCTATTTGCACTTTACCTTGTTTATATTTTTTCTCTCTTCTTTTTGTTGTTTTTTGTTTTCGTCGTGCTTTATTTATTTTACAGCATCGATATGGAAGTGTCATTCTTAATCTCGTTGTACTTGTACAATGACAATAAAGATATATTGTAACTTGTATTGTCTGTACACTGTAAATGCATTGATTGTAATCATGTATTGTCTATATACTGACTGTTTAGCATGCAACAAAATCTTTTCACCGTACCCAGGTGACAATTAAATAAACTAAACTGATGTTTACATGACACAGGGTAAAGTCCTAGAGTTATACATCATATCATATCATATCATATATATACAGCCGGAAACAGGCCTTTTCGGCCCTCCAAGTCCGTGCCGCCCAGCGATCCCCGTACATTAACACTATCCTACACCCACTAGGGACAATTTTTACATTTTACATTTACCCAGCCAATTAACCTACATACCTGTACGTCTTTGGAGTGTGGGAGGAAACCGAAGATCTCGGAGAAAACCCACGCAGGTCACGGGGAGAACATACAAACTCCTTACAGTGCAGCACCCGTAGTCAGGATCGAACCTGAGTCTCCGGCGCTGCATTCGCTGTAAGGCAGCAACTCTACCGCTGCGCTACCGTGCAGGCCCTTGCAGGCTACCTGAAATAGGCCCTTCAGCCCAACCTGCCCATGCCATCCGTCAGCTAACTGAGTTAGTCTTGTTTGTCTGCGTTTGGTCCATTATCCACATTACCCTTCCTATCCATGTAGCTGCTCAAATGGCTTTTAAACATCGTAACTGTACCTGCCTCTGCCATTTCCTTTTGTTGTGTCCATCATGTTAATAATAACTTGAGTAGAGGGAGTCATTGAGTCTACAAACCTGTCAAATATTGAAATAGTTACATGTTTAGATAGCTCAAACCGTCAGCTGCAACGACCAAGACTCAGCACAGGAAGCAATATAGTAGAAATAATGCAAATGACCATGTCTTTCATTTAGTATAAGAAAATAACTGCAGATGCTGGTACAAATCGAAGGGGTGGCACGGTGGCGCAGCGGTAGAGTTGCTGCCTTACAGCGAATGCAGCGCCGGAGACTCAGGTTCGATCCTGACTACGGGCGCCGTCTGTACGGAGTTTGTACGTTCTCCCCGTGACCTGCGTGGGTTTGCTCCAAGATCTTCAGTTTCCTCCCACACTCCAAAGGCGTGCAGGTGTGTAGGTTAATTGGCTGGGCAAATGTAAAAATTGACCCTAGTGGGTGTAGGATAGTGTTAGTGTGCGGGGATCGCTGGGCGGCGCGGACCCGGTGGGCCGAAGGGCCTGTTTCTGCGCTGTATCTCTAAATCTAAAAATCTATTTATTCACAAAATGCTGGTGTAACTCAGCAGGTCAGGCAGCATCTCGGGAGAGAAGGGATGGGCGACGTTTCGGGTCGAGACCCGTCTTCAGACTGTCTTTCATTTAAAACAATCCATCAGTGGTGCATAAGATTGCGGTCACACGTAAACGGACATCTGCACCACGAGGAAAATATCAGAAGAGATGTACAAAATCGTGATGAAAGAGACGGTGCATAAAAAAGCAAAGCAAGTGAGAATTAGAGAGGTAGAAGTGGCCATTAAACCAACAGATACTGGTTAAAAAGCCATTTAATTCAACAACATCCACAAAACCTGCCTCTTCCACTTGCTCTGGCATATTGGAGACTTTAAAAGACATTTGGACACGTATGTGCACAGGACAGGTTGAAAGGGATGTGGGCCAAACACGGGCAAATGGGAATAGCTCAGGTGGGCACAGTGATTGGTCTGGACCAGTTCAGCTGAAGGGCCTGTTTTCGTGTGTAGGAAGGAACTGTAGATGCTGGTTTAAACTGAAGATAGACGCCCAAAGCTGGGAGTAACTCAGCGGGACAGGCAGCATGTCTGGATAGAAGGAATGGGTGACGTTGCAGATGGAGATCGTTCTCGACCCGGAGCGTCACCCATTCCTTCTCTCCAGAGACGCTGCCTGTCCCGCTGAGTTGCTCCAGCTTTTTGGGCCTGTTTTCATGCCGTATATAACTCTCGATCCACCAATATGCTGTGACATCTGATGCACTAGGGTGTCCTAGTACATCAGTCACTGAAAGGTAGCATGCAGGTACAGCAGGCAGTGAAGAAAGCCAATGGAACGTTGGCCTTCATAACAAGAGGAGTTGAGTATAGGAGCAAAGAGGTCCTTCTGCAGTTGTACAGGGCCCTAGTGAGACCGCACCTGGAATACTGTGTGCAGTTTTGGTCTCCAAATTTGAGGAAGGATATTCTTGCTATTGAGGGCGTGCAGCGTAGGTTTACTAGGTTAATTCCCGGAATGGCGGGACTACCATATCTTGAAAGACTGGAGCGACTAGGCTTGTATAAACTGGAATTTAGAAGGATGAGAGGGGATCTTATAGAAACGTATAAGATTATTAAGGGGTTGGACACGTTAGAGGCAGGAAACATGTTCCCAATGTTGGGGGAGTCCAGAACTAGGGGCCACAGTTTAAGAATAAGGGGTAGGCCATTTAGAACTGAGATGAGGAAAAACTTTTTCAGTCAGAGAGTTGTGAATCTGTGGAATTCTCTGCCTCAGAAGGCAGTGGAGGCCAATTCTCTGAATGCATTCAAGAGAGAGCTGGATAGAGCTCTTAAGGATAGCGGAGTCAGGGGGTTATGGGGAGAAGGCAGGAACGGGGTACTGATTGAGAATGATCACCCATGATCACATTGAATGGCGGTGCTGGATCGAAGGGCCGAATGGCCTCCTCCTGCACCTATTGTCTATTGTCTATTGCTTTGCCAATTGAGGGGCAGTGAGGGATGGACAATGAGTGCTGACGTTACCACTGCATGGGCAAATGAACATTTTGTTTAAAGATTACATAAGTGAAAATATTTCATTGAAAGATCCCTGCATGTGAATGGTGCTCTGGGCATTACGTTCACACATTGTATGAGTATGAGCATGAGTTTACACTGCATAGGGCATACCTACCTGTGTCCAGCACAGAGAGACCTCTTTGCCACAGAGTCAATGGAATCAATGGCGATTGTGGCAGCAACTGCTAGCAATGGCATCAGTCTTGTCCATATCAACTGAGAGAAGAGAGCTCAAGCATCTCAATTATCTCCCAATGAACATAAGTATAATTAGTTCGGAGTGGCAGGGTTGCACAGCAGTAGAGTTGCTGCCTTACAGCGAATGCAGCGCCGGAGACCCGGGTTCGATCCCGACTACGGGCGCCGTCTGTACGGAGCTTGTACGTTCTCCCCGTGACCACGTGGGTTTTCTCCGAGATCTTCGGTTTCCTACCACACTCCAAAGACGTACAGCTATGTAGGTTAATTGGCTTGGTATAATTGTAAATTGTCCCTAATGTGTGCAAGATAGCGTTAATGTGCGGGGATCGCTGGTCGGCATGGACTCGGTGGGCTGAAGGGCCTGTTTCTGTACTGTATATCTGTATCTCTAAACTAGACATGGCATGGAAGCAGACCATCTAGCCCTCACCTGTTCACACGAGTTCTGTGTTACCCCACCTTCGTGTCCACTCCCTTAACACCAAGGGCAACCTATAGAGACCAATGAACCTACAAACCTCCAAATTTGAGGATGGATATTCTTGCTATTGAGGGCGTGCAGCGTAGGTTTACTAGGTAAATTCCCGGAATGGCGGGACTGTCATATGTTGAAAGACTGGAGCGGCTGGGCTACACTGGAATTTAGAAGGACGAGAGGGGATCTTATCGAAACGTATAAGATTATTAAGGGGTTGGACACGTTAGTGGCAGGAAACATGTTCCCAATGTTGGGGGAGTCCAGAACCAGGGGCCACAGTTTAAGAATAAGGGGTAGGCCATTTAGAACGGAGATGAGGAAAAACCTTTTCAGTGTGAATCTGTGGAATTCTCTACCTCAGAAGGCAGTGGAGGTCAATTCTCTGAATGCATTCAAGAGAGAGCTAGATAGAGCTCTTAAGGATAGTGGAGTCAGGGGGTATGGGGAGAAGGCAGGAATGGGGTACTGATTGAGAATGATCAGCCATGATCACATTGAATGGGGGTGCTGGCTCAAAGGGCCAAATGGCCTCCTCCTGCACCTATTGTCTATTGTCTATTGTCTACAAACCTGCATGTCTTTGGGATGTGGGTGGAAGCCGGAAGCACCCGGAGGAAGCTCACACAGCTTCAGGGAGAACGTGCAAACTCCACACAGGCAGCACCCAAGGTCAGGATTGAACCGGGCTCCCTGGTGCTGTGAGGCAGCTGCTCTGCCAATTGTGCTGCACTGAACAGTACAGCTGAGGGCACTGCCGGATCCCACCACTGTTGTCAAGTGTGTAGTTGTTGGCGATGCTGGAGTGTTTCAGCATCAGAATCGCAAAGTTAATTCCGTGCCTGATTCAGTAGGTTATTAATATGAAAAATACTTGTAACAAAATGTCCACGGCTGTCATCCCCTTGATTGTACGATGATTCATTCAAACCTCGGTTTTGATTGAAAAGATGTACAAAAACAGGATGACATTATGTGGCATCAAATCATTCCAGGATTCGAATGGATGTAAGAATCCTGACAAACGCTCACAATCGATACCTTTCAAGGAAGTCTGAGTTTGGAACTGTCATTTCTGTTTCATCTCCCTAAACATAAGTCGTGAACTCAGCAATAATCAGCTAAATAGAAAACCATCAAACTGCTGAACCATATGCCAATTACCTGACTGGTATTGTTCAGTCAACTGACGGTCACGCTCAGATCTCCACAGAACAAATTACACAGTTCAATGGGAATCTTCTATTGGCAGTTGGATCAATACATGGCCATTGCACTGCCACACAACAATTCGTCCTTTGTTGACGGGCAGGAGAGATTGAAAGGAAAGTCCCCAATAAATTCACATTCAGACAAAGTTTACTTTGGTAGACTGTGAAAATGCTCCTCGTATTTAAAAGGAGCAAAGCAAGAACGAGGAACATTGAGAAATCGAGTTCTGTCTTTTGACAAAGCAGTGTAGCTCCTGTTTTTTTCCGAGCCAGTATTTTAATGTATTTTGATGAGAAGATTATATTTTAGCTCCGAGTGTATGTACCGTGCAGACATTTCTGCCACTTGGCCTTTGCAGATAAGAAGAATCAATTCAGCCAACATCAGTAGGTCATTAACTTTCAATATCCTGCTGGTTGTGGGCTGGACACCCTTGGTTGAACAGAACTCAAGCCTCTTAGTAACAGCCTGAAAGATGACAGAACGCGGATGGCTGCCAGCTTGTTTCTTTGATAACTGATTGCTTTTTGTGACCATTTCAGCAGCGTGATCAACCAGATCTTTGATATGCAAACTGTGTTTCCAGAAGAGCCATTTGGAATTTGCGCAGGGATTAAACACTCATCTGTTTTCTTCACGTTGTGCAGATGACTACAAAAGTTAAAAGGTAGTCATTCTGTCCGTCATTCTGTGCAATTTCCACCATTGAATTGCTCCTCCATTTAGCTCCAAGGCCCCATAGTAACCTTCCTCCACAGTAACCTTCCTTCACACGGTGGCACGGTGGGGCAGCTGCCTTACAGCGAATGCAGCGCCAGAGACCCGGGTTCCTTCCCGACTACCGGTGCTGTCTGTACGGAGTTTGTACGTTCTCCCCGTGACCCGCGTGGGTTTTCTCCAAGATCTTCGGTATCCTTCCACGCTCCAAAGACGTACAGGTGTGTCGGTTAATTGGCTTGGTATAAATGTAACAAATTGTCCCTAGTGGGTGTAGGATAGTGTTAATGTGCGGGGATCGCTGGTCGGCGCGGATCCGGTGGGCCGAAGGGCCTGTTGCCGCGCTGCAGCTCTGAACTAAACTGAACTAAACTACGGTTCGAGTGACGACCGTGAAGGTCGGAGAGAAGCAGCAGGCAGAGGCAGCGAGAGCGAGTTTTGGCTGAAAGAAGGCGAGTCAGAGGGAATGGAGATTTAAAAAGAGAGCCAAAGGCACTCGGCGAGGAGGCAGAGCCAAGGAGGCCACACTTGATTCGAAATTTGTGACATGTTTTGTCCACTGACGTAATGGCAGGCAGGTTGGTACAGTGTGTTTCCTGCAGGATGTGGGAAGTCAGGGACACTGCTGGTGTTTCTGACAACTACACCTGCGGAAACTGTGTGCAGGTGCAGGTCCTGAATGAACGTGTTGGGGAACTGGAGCAGCAGCAGCTGGATGACCTCAGGACCTTCCGGGACAACGAGAGTTTCCTGGACAGGACCTTCAGTGGGGATGTCACGCCGAGGGTACAGGAAGAGCGAAGGTGGGTGACTGTGAGAAAGAGGAGCACATGTGGAGAGCAGGAGACCCCGGTGGTTGTACCTACTGAAAACAGGTACACCCTCTTGGGCGCAGGTGACGCGACAAGATTGAGCGGTAGCCAGGGCTGTGACTCCAACCCTGGTGTCGAGGCTCAACGGGGAAGAGTGACGTCAGACAGAGCCCTAGTGTTGGGAGACTCCATCATCAGAGGTGTGGACGGGAGATTCTGCGGCAGCAGGCGGGACTCCAGGATGGTGTGTTGCCTTCCTGGTGCCAGGGTCCAGGACGTCTCGGAGCGGCTGCACGGCATCCTCAAGAGTGAGTGGGAGCAGCCGGAGGTTGTTGTGCATGTTAGCACAGATGATCTAGGTCAGAAGAGGAAGGAGGTTCTGCAACACAAATTTACGGAATTGGGCAGAAGACTGAAAAGCAGGACCTGCAGGGTAGTGATCTCAGGATTGCTTCCAGTACCTCGTGCTGGTGAAGGTAAGAACAGGAAGATGGGGGAAATGAATGTGTGGCTGAGGAGTTGGTGCAGGGGGGCAGGGATTCAGATTTCTGGATCATTGGGATCTCTTCAGGGGCAGGGGTGACCTGTACAAAAGGGACGGGGTGCACCTAAACTGCAAGGGACCAACATCCTAGCGGGAAGTTTGCTAATGCTACACGGGAGGGTTTCAACTACATTGGCAGGGGGTGGGTGGGTGGGATCTTGTGCAGGACAGAGGCACAGGAGAGGCTAGACATTGGTGTGGAGGGTGGTGTGGGAAAGATTAGTGGACAGAATAGACAGGTGAAAGGCAGAGAGTGAGGAAGGAGGGTTGGTTTAAACTGCATGTATTTTAATGCAGGGCCTGACGGGTAAGGCAGATGAGCTTAGGGCATGGATGGGTACGAGCGACTGGGACGGTGTAGCCATGACTGGAACCTGGTTGAGGGAGGGGCAGGACTGGCAGCTCAATGTTTGGGGTATAGGAGCTTCAGGAGAGACGGGGGTGAGGGGAAAAGAGGAGGGGGGCTTGCATTGTTGGTCAAGGAGGATGTCACGGCTGTGGTCACAGGTGACATTACGGAAGAGTGAGGTGAGTCTAGTGAGGCTATACGGGTGGAGCTGAGGAACAAGAGAGGGATGATCACCTTGTTGGGGGTGTACGACAGACCCCCGAATAGTCAACGGGAATTAGAAGAACCAACGTGCCAGGAGATTGCAGACAGCTGCAGGTCAAATAAGGTTGGTGTAGTCGGGAGGATTTTAACTTTCCCAAATATAGACTGGGAAAATCATAACGTTAAGGGTTTAGATGAGGAGCAATTCCTCAAAAGTGTTCAGGAGAGTTTTCTCAAGCAGTATGTGGAGGCCCCCACACGTGAGATGGCAACGCTGGATCTAGTAGTGGGAAATTGGGAGGGGCAAGTTAATGAAGTGTGTGTGTGGAGGAGCCTTTTGGGACCAGTGACCACAGTTTGATTAAGTTTAGGATAGTTCCCTCTACCCCGACTCCTTCATTTAGGATAGTTATGGAATAGGAATAGGAATACGTTATTGTCACACGTGACTAGGCACAGTGAGATTCTTTGTTTGCGTACCCAATGTATGCAAATAGCAGCCACCTACGGGACTGACAAAGATACTAAGCCATGCCGGCTCCTCCTTATGTCCCCCCACCCCCCCCCCACACACACAGCAGTTCCCCCATGCTGGGTACCCATTGTCTTTTGTCCCCCGCCTGTTGTCCATTGTTCTCCCCCCACCTCCCTCATGGAGGTCTCACCACACCGGCTCCACCATTGTTCTTCCCCTCCCCCCCTCACGGTGGTCTCCACGTGCTCCTGTATCGTCGACCGTGGGTTGACCCACGTGACCGCAGCAAGGCTTCACTGTGGCCGAGGCCACATCATCGCGAGGCCTCGCCGCTGACGACCCCCCACTTCACGTGTCCGTGGTGTCGACCCGGGCTCCATCGGCCGCTTCGCCCGACCCGGGCCTCCACCCGTGAGGCCCCGCTGGGCTTCCACGCGGCGATCCAGGAGGCATCGAGACCGTGGCGCCTCAATAAGTCTCTTCCTCACGGCGCGGGGTGCGGCTCAGCCGCGGGGCCTAACATCGCCCGGTGCGGCTCGGCCGCGGGACTTTTCATCGCTGGTGCGGCTCGACCGCGGGACTTAACATCGCCTGGTGCGGCTCGGCCACGGGACTTAGCTGCGCAAGGCTTGGTCGTGGGGCCTTCCATCGCCCGGCTCGGCCACGAGACGTTTCAGCGCCCGGTACGACTCGGCCGCGGGGACTTCCATCCCCTTGCGGGGACTGTGCGGGTCGGTCGGGGACGAGCTGTCTGTCCGTGGGCGTGGGGAAGAGAGTGGAAGTTTTGTTGCCTTCATCACAGTGAGGGGGTGTTTGGAGTCACTGTGATGGACGTTTGTGTTGGGGTCATGTGTCTTGTGTTCTTTTTTGTGTGACTGCTATGTAGTTTCGTTCGGTACCTTGGTATCGAATGACAATAAAGCTCTGTTATACTGTTATACTGTTATAACGGCCTCTGGCCGCGCTCCCAGTCCACAGCCACGGCCCATCTCCAAGCCTTCTGGCCGCTCGGCCCATCGGATGGGAACGGAGAGGGTCCGCGTGTTAAAATGCTCATCTGGGGTAAGGCCAACTTTGAGGGTGTGAGAGAAGGTCTCACTCAAGTTGACTGGAGCAGGTTATTTGAGGGGAAGGAACATCGGCCTAGTGGGATGTTTTTAAAAGTGTACTGAAGAAAGCTCAGGATGTGTACGTCCCCATTAGAGTGAAGGGCAAAGCAGGCAAACGTGAGGAAGCTTAGCTGATGAGGGAAATTGAGATGTTAGTCAAAAACAAGAAGGATGCATGGGACAGATATAGGCAGCTGGGATCAAGTGCATCCCTGGAGGAGTTTCGGGAACTAAGGAGTAAACTAAAAAAGGAAATCAGAAGGGCAAAAAGGGGCCAGGAGATAGCTCTGGCGGGCAGCATGAAGGACAATCCCAAATGATTTTATAAATACATAAGGAGGAAAAGGGTAACTAGAGAGAGAGTGGGACCCCTCAGGAATCAAAGCGGTCACCTCTGTGTGGAGCCACAGGCGATGGGCAAGGTCCTAAACACGTATTTCTCCTCTGTATTTACCGTGGAGAAAGACAGTAGACGGAGGAACTTGGAGCAGTCACTGGAAGTGTGTTGAGAGCAGTCAGGGTTACTGTCGAAGATGTACTGAAGGTACTGTTGTGTTTGAAGGTAGACAAATCTCCAGGGCCTGATCAGATATATCCGAGGACATTGCGGAAGACCAGAGGGAATTGTGGGAGCCCTGGCTGAAATTTACGAGTCGTCCTGAAATACAGGAGAGGTGCCGGACGACTGGAGGGTGGCAAATGTTGTGCCTCTTTTCCAGACGGGCTGCAGGGAAAATGCTGGGAACTACAGGCCGGTGAGCTAAACATCTGTAGTTGGTAAGTTACTGGAGAGTATTCTGGGGGATAAGTTATACAGGCATTTGGATGGGCAAGGGTTGATTAGGGATGGTCAGCATGGTTTTGTATGTGGGACGTCGCGTCTCACAAATCTGATCGATATTTTTGAAGATGCGACCAAAAAGGTATATGAGGGCAGAGCTGTAGATGTTGTGTACATGGACTTCAGTAAGGCATTCGACAAGGTTCCGCAAGGTAGGCTGCTCTGGAAGGTTAGATCGCAAGGGATCCATGGAGAGATAGCTGAATGGACAGCAAATTGGCTCCGTGGAAGGAAGCAGAGGGTGATGGTGGAAGGTTGCTTCTCAGACTGGAGGCCTGTGACTAGTGGTGTGCCTCAGGGTTCGGTGCTGGGCCCGTTACTGTTTGTCAAATACATCGACAATTTGGATGAGAACATACAGGGCAAGATTAGCAAGTTTGCTGATGATACAAAAGTTAGTGGTTTTGCAGATAGTGAAGATAGTTGTGAAAGATTGCAGCAGGATCTGGATCGATTGGCCAGGTGGGCGGAGGAATGGTTGATGGAATTTAATACAGAGAGGTGTGAGGTGTTGCATTTTGGGACGTCGAACAAGGGCAGGACTTACACAGTAAATGGTAGGCATCTGGTTAGTGTTGCAGAGCAGAGGGATCTAGGAGTGCAGGTGCATGGTTCCTTGAAGGTCGAGTCGCAGGTAGATAAGGTAGTCAAAAAGGCTTTTGACACTTTGGCCTTTATCAGTCAGAGTACAGAGTAGAGAGGTTGGGAGGTCGTGTTGCAGTTGTATAAGACTTTGGTGAGACTGCATTTAGAATGTTGTGTTCTGTTCTGGGAACCATGTTATAGGAAAGAAATTGAAAGGGTTCAGAAAAGATGTTGCCAGGACTAGAGGGTGTGAGCTATAGGGAGAGGTTGAGTAGGCTGGGTCTATATTCCATGGAGCGCAGGAAGATGAGGGGAGATCTTACAGAGGTGTATAAAATCATGAGAGGAATAGATCAGGTGGATGCACAGAGTCCTTTAACCCAGAGTAGGGGAATCGAGGGCCAGAGGACAAAGGTTCAAGGTGAAGGGGAAAAGATTTAATAGGAATCCAAGGGGTAACTTTTTCACACAAAGGGTGGTGGGTGTATGGAACAAGCTGCCAGAGGAGGTAGTTGAGGCTGGGACTATCACATCGTTTAAGAGAGGGATCTCCAAACTATGGCCCGTGGGCCACATCCGGCCCGCCACGAGATGTTATCCGGCCCGCTGCAAGCTCTTAGGGGGTGGGGACTGGAGGCAGAAGCTGCCGGCGACGGTTCACCGTAGAGCGGATCGCCACCGAACCAGAGCCGGGACAAGGCGAGAGATCGCAGCGTCCCCTCGCAAACAACAAGCCCACGGAAACTTCCCTCCTCGCCACCTCTGCCGCCAATCACCCCGGGGAGAGTGAGAGAGGGGAGAGAGATTCGGGGTAGAGGGAGCAGCGGGTGAGAGGGTGGGGGGGGAGAGAGAGTGGGGGGGGAGCGTCGGGGTAGAGGGAGCAGTGGGTGAGAGGGTGGGGTGGGAGCGTTGGGGTAGAGGGAGCAGCGGGTGAGAGCGGGAGCGCGGGGAGGGGGAGGGTGTCAGAGGGAAACAAACACGAGTGAAACTCCCCTCCTCGCCGCCGCCGCCACCGCCGCTCACCCCGGGGATGCGCGGCTTCTGAACAACAACAACACTCGTGTTTGTTCTTATTTCACTGCGTTAGAGGGAGACGGGGCCGGGGGAAGAGAGTGGAGGAGCGGCGCAGAGCTCGCTGGCTCTGGCAGAGAGGGAGAGGGGAGAGAGAGGGAGGGAGCAGCCCCCTGCAAGTCGCGGCGCATCTTCACTGGACCCTTTGACACCCTCCCCCTCCCCATGTTCTCGCTCTCACCCGCTGCTCCCTCTACTCCGACTTTTTCTCCCCCCCTACTCTCTCTCCCCCTCACTCTCTCCCCCTCACTCTTTCTCCCCCCACCCTCTCTCCCCCCCACTCTCTCTCTCCCCCCCCACTCTCTCTCCCCCCCACTCTCTCTCTCCCCCCCCACTCTCTCTCCCCCCCACTCTCTCTCCCCCTCACTCTCTCACCCCCACCCTCTCTCTCCCCCCCACTCTCTCTCCTCCCCACTCACTCTTCCCCCCACTCTCTCTCTCCCCCTCACTCTCTCTCCCCCCCACTCTCTCTCCCCCACTCTCTCTCTCCCCCCCACCCTCTCTCTCCCCCCCACTCTCTCTCCCCCCACTCTCCCCCCTCACTCTCTCACCCCCACTCTCTCTCCCCCACTCTCTCTCTCCCCCCCACCCTCTCTCTCCCCCCCACTCTCTCTCCCCCCCACTCTCTCTCTCCCCCCCACTCTCTCCCCCACTCTCTCTCTCCCCACTCTCTCTCTCCCCCCCACTCTCTCCCCCCACTCTCTCTCTCCCCACTCTCTCTCTCCCCCTCACTCTCTCACCCTCACTCTCTCACCCCCACCCTCTCTCTCCCCCTCACTCTCTCCCCCCCACTCTCTCTCCCCCTCACTCTCTCTCCCCCTCACTCTCTCACCCCCACCCTCTCTCTCCCCCCACTCTCTCTCCCCCCCACTCTCTCTCCCCCTCACTCTCTCTCCCCCTCACTCTCTCACCCCCACCCTCTCTCTCCCCCCACTCTCTCTCCCCCCACTCTCTCTCCCCCACTCTCTCCCCCCACTCTCTCTCCCCCCACTCTCTCTCCCCCTCACTCTCTCTCCCCCTCACTCTCTCACCCCCACACCCTCTCTCTCCCCCCACTCTCTCTTTCCCCCCACTCTCTCTCTCCCCCACTTTTTCTCCCCAGTCTCTCTCCCCCACACTCTTTCTCCCCCTCACTCTCCCCCCACTCTCTCTCCCCCCCCCCCCCCCCACCCCTCTCTACCTCCTCTCTCTCTCCTCTCTCTCTCCCCCATGATGGTCACTGAATTTTGTTTT